>NW_020645971.1:4095222-4397334 GCF_003573695.1 Papaver somniferum | reverse complement strand
TATTAGCTCTTCAGAAAGGGAAGTTACCGTGGCAGCTAATGCAGAAGTGGAGAATGGCGAAGAGTTTCTACAACAGTATTAGCTATGTTCATAGCTACATAGAGGCTAATTTTTCAGCTAATGCCTCGGCCAAACAAGCATGTTTGTTGGCTGAGGAAATTTATGAGTTTTATGAGGGTCGTCCAGGTTTCATTCAGTTTGTTGAATGACCTGGAGAGGTTTATTTTCGTTTCAAATAGGTCTTATTGGCGAGCAGCCTAATGGCTTAGCGCTAATATAGTCTAGTCCCTATACAGTTTCGCTTTTTATTTTATTTTTAAGTTGACCGAGTAAAAAAAAATAATCTAGAGTTGGGTTGTATACCATTTTTTTCGTATGGAAGTCCTCTACAACATGTCAAAATTTCATAACAATTGGATGAACGATCAAAGAGATGTGGTCGAAACATTGGACAACATGCAATGTGGAAAAGTTCTGAAAACCTCCTAGAAGTTTAGTGTTTCGCCTTTTTCAGGCCCTAAACATGCTCAACATTCAAAAATCTTCTTTGCTAAATCTTGGAAATTTCCGGGGCTTGAGGATACATATGCAGACATTGAAAATCCGACTCCAAACGAAGATTTTAAGGTGTTTTCATTAAAAGTTGAAGTCTGAAATTTTCTGGTGACGTATTTCGGCAAAATTATTCATATATTCATATGGATTCTCATTCATTCATGCAAAAATCAGAAATTTCATACTTATATGAAGAGATTACAGGAGATATGCTTACTATGGGAGTATCTAAATCATTTGAAGGCTCAGCAATGCGGCTCAGCAATGCCGGAATCTCCATTGGCAACGCCGCTATCTCCATCCGTTTCGGGATTTCAGGAATTCTTCATATTCCCATATCCAAAAGAAGAGCACGCTTCATCAACATGATGCTCATCTAAAATAATTTATTCCTGGATTCATCAACAACAATTATTATTCAAGGAGATGTCACAATCACCTGCACTAAAAAGATACTTGCATCGACTTCTCCATCAGTGCTAGATTCATGAATTGTTTTCCGGGGAACAAGTTGAAGACCGTCAATCGATGGTGAGCAAAAGTCTAAAAAAGAAATAACAAACCTTGGTCTCGTGATCCTAATTTCACGGGCAAAATCATGAAACAAGCATCGCTAACAACTCACCAAAGAAACGGCTGGGGAGTGCACGTCATTTGTTAACATCATGCAGTCCTTGCTTCTGGATTCTCCGCTCCCGTAGACTTTCTTACATTTCTGTGGAGTCTACATTGATCCGGTATCTCACTATACGATCATCCTATGGTAAAGCTAATGAAATAACCAGGAGTATAACTCAGTGTGAAGGATCTCTCACCATCGCCCAGAGGTCCCAGAAGTACCATTTCTTAAAGTTTCGTCCGTAGAGATGTTATCTCTGGAAACACCATCTTTGGAAGTGTCATCATGGGAGTCAGTCATTCTTGCAAAGTGGCTACTTCATCACATGTTCATACAAAGCGCAGGATTCGACAGAAAAATGAATCATGGAATAAAGATTCTCACAACAGCGTCTACAAAAATGGTAATCCTCAATTCTTTACCTATTTACGGTTTCACGAACTTAGTGATAATAACATAAAAACCTCGAAAAACTTGCTCGCTTCTTCAAACTTGCCAAGACGAGTAAAATTCATTATTTAAAGTCAACACCTGACTTTTCATAAAACTATGAATAATTTACATAACCTTTCATGTGAACACTCGCTGATTTTCTACATGTGTGCATACATTATAAAATCGCCAAACTCATACATACATTATTTCATCACGTATACAATTGTTTGCTTTCAGCAATTGCTCAAAATCATAAATTGATTTTTATAAAACCGTGAAAAACCCACGTAAATTTTTACTGAGTGAACATCCACTGGTTTTTCAAAAAATTGGACATACGTCCATTCTACAATTGCAAAAACTCACATACAGATATTACTTCACCAGTTGTTCAAAATCAAAACATTGATTTTACAAAGGTATATAACGTGAAGCTCAAGTAACTTTGAAAATATATGTATATATTTTTTCTCCCTCTCATGAGCACCCCCCTTTGAAACGAAGGTTTATTCACTTTGTGAAATCTCACATATTGTTAAAAATAAAATTTTGGTTTTCATGAAATCTCATAGACAAAATTTTGTATCATTAGACTCAGGTATATTTGATTCGTGTCTTAACCTAACGAAGGAACCTCTGTTCCTAAAACAAGGATTTCCTTTTTGGGTCGAGCCCGTAAACGCTAAACCGACCATGACTAGGCTTCCAAATGCCCAAATCAGCAGTACCTCATCTCTCCACGCTTACGAGATGACACTCTACCTTACTATCAGAGTCCTCATCTGTGCATTGGCTCGTACGTGACACCATTGGGGTAAATCGAGGATTCTGAAACTACCTTTGTAGACTGAGTTCAATCACAGACCTCGTCGACTGAAAATCACCATTTTATGCATACCGCGGAACATGACTGTTCCCCACTAAGCAGGGGACTTAATGTAGATGGTGGATTTTCAACAAAGGGCAAAATCGTAAAATCATGAGGCATGTTTTTGACACGGCTTTCAGGCATGCAACGATTCATATTTTACGAAGCCATGATGAATATGTTTTCGAAAAGCCTCCATTAGCTGAGCGTTCGATCCCTGGCATTTCATTATGGCCTCTATGTAGAATAATGTAATTGGGCGGTTCTCCGTAAGATTGAGAGCTTAACGCCTTCAGGATGTTGGTGACACTCACTGTTCTCTGACTACATAGAGGAATCCACCTCTACATAGAAGAATGATTGGGCGGTTCTCCGTAAGATTGAGAGTAATAACGCCTTCAGGAGGCCGGTGACACCCACTCTTCCCTGACTATGTAGAGTGTTAGTGTATAGACTCAGGCGGTCCTCCATGCATGAAATGTTGAGAGGGCAAAACGTCTTCGGGACATTAGCAACGCTCGCTGATTCACTGACTATACGCAAGAGATTAATTTTTATGTCATATTCGCCGCATAATTCCTAGAAAATAATCTATCTTATCTTATTACTCTTATTTCATGATCGAAATGATAATAGATAAATGTATTACTCCGATTTCATGATCGAATCCACGGCTGATCTAATGAAATGGTAATAGATATTACTCTGATTTCATGGTCGACCCCTTGGCTGGTCTCATGAAATGGTAATATCACCACTTATTTTACTACTCTGATTACATGGTCGAATCTACGATCCCATGAAATGGTAATACCTATTTTATTATTCCGAATTCATGGTTGAATCCACGGCTGATCCTATGAATTGATAATAAAAACTACTCATTTTATTACTCAGTTTCATGAATTATTCTCCACTGAATTCCAAGAATTAGTAATAAATATTCAACAACTGGGCAACTGGACTATCACTGAGTAAGCCCCACAAAAATGGTGCAAGTGTACTCGACAATGATGCACGACTGAGCACCCAGATGCACGAACGAGCATCCAAAAATGTGATACAATGGGGAATCCTTCACAAAACAGGAGAGAGAAAATAATAATAATAAAATAATGGGGAAGTGCCCATGGGCCGAACCCACCGACCGGACATGCCCTAGCCTTGGCAAGTCCCATGCTTCCTCCATTATTTTTCCCTTATTTTTGTAGTTTTCATAAACTCATGAAGACCTCTCCATCTTAATTCCTTATTTGTGCAAAACTCGTGAATTCTCCACAACTTCGTGGGTTCATCAAATAAAATTATAAAATAAGGAGAGAGTGTGGGACCGGGCAACCTAGCCGGCCGTCCATGCCAAAGTCGTAGCCGGTTTCACACCTCACAATCCTTAGCTTTTTATAATTATTATTCCCTAATCTGGTGAAACTCCTTATTTCAACAAAAACTCATGGATTCTCCATATCTTCAAGGATTCTCCATAACTTGGTGGATTCACAGAAAAATAATATTGTAAAATAGGGAAAGGTGTGCGGGACCGGGCAACATGCCCAGCTGGCCATGCCCTAGCCGTGGTCGGTCCCACACCTTGCAATCCTTAGTCTTTCATAATTATTATTTTTCTCAACTCGTGAAATTCCCGGGTTTGAGTAAAATTCGTTGTTTCTCCATGTTTTCTCAAATATTGCTCAAATCACGAAAAATCAAAAGCCAACATGGTCACACGGCCGGCTAGCCTCTCACAAAAGTTTTAAATATTAAAATATTTTTATTTTAATATTTTCAAAATATTGATGAATTGAGCATACATGCTCATTCCACCAAAAAATCGAGAATTCTCGGTCAAGATGAAACTCTTCCGAAAATTCACGATATTGCTCAAACGCGCATCAGAAAATAGTGGAACTCTCGGTATGGAGACACAGACATCATGGCAACACGTGCATGCCTGCATGACTGACCAGGTCATTCCTAGGGCTTGCACGAAGCCGGTCCCACACATTTTCGCAATTCTGACCTAATTTGCTCAATTGCTCATACTGGGCCCGAACTCTCTCCAACCAACTGGAGAATCCTCCAAACGACCAACAATTGGTCACGTGACCACCAAGGGCCGGTCCCATTCCCCCTTGGTCGATTCCATCTCTCATACCTAGGTTTTACACCTAATGCTGAACCCAGCAATATTTTTAGTAAATGGTGAATCCACCATTTATTCATGATTTTTCAACTCTCAAACTGAGAATCTTGGTGCGTGCTCACTTGAGCACTGGGCATCACATGAGCGCTCATCATCCCATGTGGTCGGTCCCTCATCACTCATGGTCAATTTTAAGCAATTCCCCAATGGATGGATGAAGAATTGACCAAAAATTAGGGTTTTGAACAAACGCTCTGTGAAACCATCATTCTGAGAACCCTTCAAATACTAATAAAATTCTGTTGATCCAGCAATCAGCATCTAAATTAATTACGCAATATTCAGTAATCTACTAATATTTTAATTGATATTTTATTGGGTCACGTTACCAGTAAATAATTCACTGAATCGAGCAATACTTGGTCCCGAATATTGACCAATATTCAACAATTCATCATAATTTATCGAATTGAGCAATACTTGCTCAGTTGCACGTCAGATTACCAAAAATCATTAATTTGGTGAATTGGGCAATACTTGCTCAGTTGCTCATCAAATCCTTAATTTGGTGAATTTAGCAATACTTGCTCAGTTGCTCATCAAATCCTTAATTTGGTGAATTGAGCAATACTTGCTCAGTTGCTCATCAAATCCTCATTATTCAGCAATTCGCAGAATTGAGCAATACTTGCTCAATCGCTCAACTAGTCGGTAATCCATCGTACTGACATCCCTCAGAGAACTACATGTTCAACTTACGAATCGCTGAGCATTCACCATTCATGGTCGATTCACTAATACTTAGACTCATTGTATTCAGTCAACAATTGACTAATCAAAACACGTTTTCGCTGCCGACTCCACGATTTGTGAGACATCAATCACGTCACAAATGAGGGGATATCACTTAGGGTTTTGGTATGGCGGTCTACGGCGTGGATTCATCCACAACGAGAAATGTGCGTAAGTCGTGTAAACGGTTGAAGGAGTCAGCAAAGTAATGGGTGCACGATCAGTCAAGTCTCCACACGACATGGAACTGACTTTACCACGATCTCCCACTTTCTCACTCTTTCACTCAAGAAACCGTCACACTTACAGGGGTCAGTGGTGTTACTATTTTGACAGTATAAATAAGTCTCTGAATCCATGATTGAAAAACAATAGACAACATTCGAACACTCGAATACACGTCTAACAAGAATTCTACGAGTAATCACTCTCAAGCCAAGGTTAATATGTTAAACTTAGACTTTGTAGAAGGAAACTAAGCCAAGGTTCATATATTGTTGCGATCAGAGTTCTTACTTCTTCTGGTGTAACCCCTTTATCTAACAACACTTTGGCAGATTTGCAGCTTAAGCATCATTATGCAGCGCCGCCTACCTTGCCTACTGTAACAAATGGAGTTGCTGCAGCATCTGCTAGTTCGGATATGGTTCTAAATAGGATTCATAGTTTTACCAAAGGTACTTCATGTGGCAGAGATGGACTTCATGCGCAACATTTTGTAGATGTTCTTAGTGGGTCTGTCGCGGCTATTGCAGATGATCTGCTAGCTTCTATCACAGCAATTGTTAATCTCTTATTGGCTGGTAATTGCCCCCCTCAGCTTGGTATGTTTTTTTGCTAGTGCACCTCTTACACCCTTGCTTAAACCAGGTGGTGGTATTAGACTTATTGATGTTGGTACTACATGGAGAAGGTTAGTATCTAAGGTTGCTGCTTCTATTGTAGGTAAAGAAATGTCAGTTTATTTGAGTGATTTCCAATTTGGTGTGGGAGTACCATGTGGAGAGGAAGCTATTTTACATTCTGTTAATCACATATTAGATGATAAGCGTAATCTGAATTCCATGTCCATGCTTTTAGTTGACTTTAGGAATGCTTTTAACCTAGTTGATAGATCAGCCATGTTAAAAGCAGTAAGAAATAAATGCCCTAGTATTTCGAGATGGGTTGAGTTTTGTTACGCGTCCTCTGCTAGGTTGTATTATGGCTCCTCTACTTTGTCTTCGGCATAAAGCGTACAACAAGTAGATCCTTTAGGTCCTCTCCTTTTCTCTTTGACTTTGCACCCCATTGTGTTGAAAATTTCTCAGCAATGCAAACTTGACCTGCAGGCCTGGTATTTAGATGATGGTACCATCATAGAAGATACACTGATGGTTTCTCGGGCCTTCCACATTATCAAGAATGAAGGATCTGTTGTAGGGTTTGATCTTAACATTCAGAAAACTGAACTCTTTTGGCGTTCTATTGGTGTGAGAATTACTCAAGTTGGTGATGGTGGTGATGCTAGGACGACAGATTGTTAGAGAATTGCTTGGTCGAACTCGCATGCGTTGATATATCAAGCATGTTTTTCAATGTTAGTGATCAAAACTATAAGTCTTGATTTCTAATCTAATATAGCTAAGGTCTCGGACTAGGATAGAAAGTGTAGTTGAGCTCAAGAACTCCATGGCAATCATCATACAAGACGAAGGACTACTCAAGGAACCGGTGTATCTTCATCGACTAAAAGGTATGTGGAAACTTGAACTTATCTATCACTCAAAAGTTTATTTATCTTCTATCTTGAGACAAAAGTCGTTTTGCTATATATATTTAGATACACATTTGCTATTTCGAGCCGAGTTTATCTCGCCTATCTATTTCTCGAAATATGTGTTGGTAAGCTTTCGCTTTAGCCGAGTTCATCTTTAACTAGTGACGAAAGTCATGATGACAAGTTTCAATCACTTTGAGAATTGCTTACTTTGACGAAAAATAATTTGTGAATAACAACTATAGAATATCAACGTCCTCTAAGAATGTTTCAATGATTGAAATGAGAGTTTAGATTATATGACCATTGGAGGATATAAGTATTGTTGTGGAAACACATATATGTATAAGTCCTTATTCCTTGAACCGAAGTTTGCGAAATTTGTTGATCAGTCCGCGAACTGAAGGAAGTTCTCGACTCGAGAAATTTTGTTGGAGTTTGTGAACTCCGTCCGCGAACTTAAGTCCGCGAACCCTGTCCACGAACTTGAGTAGGTTATATCTAAAAACGATGTTTGTGAACTTATTCTTATATAAACTAAGGAATGCAAATTGCAAACCGTGGCTATATAGTTCATGAACTGATTCGAGTGAATCACTTGAACTAGTTATGGTGAAGAAGAATATGGTTGATATGAAAGTGATCATATGGCTAACCATTTGGTTGACTATATTTGAACCAACAAATGTACAAGTTTGGGTACAGTTACACAAACCTAGAAACATACTTTTCATTTGTGTAACAAGCTAGTTTTCGATCTAACGGTTGAAAGATATTAGCTTGAATCTAATCAGGTTTTCATCTAACGGTGAATATTGAATGCTTTGTTACCAAGCTAACATTGATTGCAAATCCTGATTTGAAAGACTATATATGGGAGAACTCTAGCAACTGGGAAACCTAATCCCCACACCTTCTGTTTGATACTAGTTGTGCTAAGCTAGAGTCGATTCTCCTTTAACCTTTGGTTTCTTCTTCTAAACCAGGTTAACGACTTAAAGACTTCATTGGGATTGTGAAGCCAGCACGATACTACTTTCTTGTAGTTGTGTGATCTGATCTTGTTGTTCTATCGCACGAGTACAATTGAAATAATGGGCTTGAGATTGATATCTCTGATAGACAGGATATAAAAGTAATCACAAACACTTCGTCTCATCGTTTGTGATTGCGCAATATCTTTTTTCGCTGCGTCGATTAAGATTATTGTAAGGTGATTGATAATACTAGATTGTTCTTCGGGAATATAAGTCCGGTTTATCAATTGGTTCCTGTTCACCTTGATTTATAAAAAGACGGAACAAAACTCATAGGTATATTCGTGGGAGACGGATTTATCTATTACCGTAGAATTTTCTGTGTGATACATATTTGTTTATTAAAGTCTTCGACTTTGGGTCATAGCAACTTTTAGTTGTGGGTGAGATCAGCTAAGGGAATCAAGTGTGTAGCATCCTGCTGGGATCAAAGACGTAGGAGCATAACTGTACCTTGGATCAGTGTGAGATTGATCGGGGTTCAACTACAGTCCATGTCGAAGTTAATTTGGAGTAGGCTAGTGTCTGTAGCGGCTTAATACAGTGTGTGTTCAATCTGGACTAGGTCCCGGGGTTTTTCTGCATTTGCGGTTTCCTCGTTAACAAAATTCTGGTGTCTGTGTTATTTCTTTTCCGCATTATATTTTGTTATATAATTGAAATATCACAGGTTGTGCGTTGTTCAATCAATTAGAATATCCGACCTTTTGGTTGTTGATTTAAATTGATTGATACTTGGATATTGGTTTTTGGTACCATCCAAGTTATCTCTCTAGTATTTGATAAAGACCCGCAAAATTTCTATTTGCTTGAGTATATATCAAATCGAGAGATTGAGATATAAACTCTTTGATATACTTTTTACCTATATTGAGTATGACTGTCTAGTTGATTCTCTAAAAAGTATATTGGAGTTTGTCCATACAAATTGCTAAGAGAAATATTGAGTGTGGTTGTTGTACCCCCTCCTTTTCAATTGGTATCAAAACATGCAAACATGTTTAAGACCTTACAAGTTTTTGTTTGTAGTGATTTGACTCTATGGACAGAGGTGCTATCTCAACTAACGTACCACCAGTCTTCGATGGCTCTAATTACTTATGGTGGAAAATTGTTATGCGAGTTTTTTTCAAGCACGTGATTTTCATTCATGGGTATTTGCTGTTAATGGTTCTAATGCTCCCGTCGTGGAAAAATTCCGACGGTTTGAATTCCATTATACATGCCATTACCCCAAATCTTCAGCACCATGTGTCAAATTGCACGAGGTCTAAAGATGCGTGGGATATCTTAGAAACCGTATTCGAAGGTAACTCCAGTGAAAAGGAAGCTAGGCTTCAAAACCTTAATTCCGATTGGGAAAACCTTTGTATGGCAGATGAAGATACATTTGATGAGTTTAATCGCAGAGTGTCTGAAATTGTTAATGCATTTTTTGCATTGGGTAAGACTATTCCTGAAAAGGACATTGTGATGAAAATTCTCAGATCGCTGCCATCTAGATACAACTCTAAGAAGCATGCCATCGTTGAGGGAAATAACCTTGATAATCTCTCCAGAAATACGCTGGTCGGGAAGCTTAAGATATTTGATCACGAACATTCATCCAAAACTAAGGATGTTGCGTTCAAGAAACAAAAGGACACTAAATTACTTGATAAGAGTAAAAAAGCGTATATCTCTGAAGATGATCACTCTGTGACAGATTCATCAGATGAAGATCTTGAAAAGTCAATCTCGATGATCACAAGACAGTTTATGGATCTTCTGTTGAAGAGAAGTAAACGGTTCTCCAGAGATAAGCCTAAAGCATCAGTTAAACCTCATAATCGTATTCCTCTTAAAAACAGGGAAACAGATGAAACTGATGATGAGGATATGCCTCGGTGCTTTAAGTGTAAGGGATTTGGTCATTTTGCAAACGAGTGCCCAAATCGTAGAAAATACACCGGGAACAAAGGTCTTGCTGCAACTCTTGATGAAATGTCTGACAATTATGATTCTAATGAAGACGAGAAATCAAGTGTTGCACTTCTTGGTGAAAATATTGATTTTGATAACTGTAGAAAAAATTGACCCATTTCTTGGAAACTCTGTTTGTAATGTTTCAGGTTCCACCATGTGTCTAGCTGCGTGCACATCTCAGAAGCCTGACTTTTATCCTAGTTTGACGTGCTCGTATTGTTCTCTAAAGGGTCATGGACTTTCAAAGTGTTACAAGTACAAACACCAATTGAGGCACGTCAACAAACTTCAACGAAGAGAAAATCAATGAGCAAATAAGCTTAAACTTGCTCAGAAAACCGCTGAGGTATGTAGGATTTTATCTTCGTCTAAGAAGTTAGTTTCCAAGGATAAACCAAGAAAGAGGAAAATTGTGGACAAATTATTGTTCACCGCAACGTAACTTGACTGTGTTGTTTTGGAAATCTTGTCTCATGTGCCTGATCAAAAGAGACAATGATTTTGTACCTCTCAGGCTTTAGGAAAAGTTTTTTTTTCTCTTCTTTTCTTAGTTTTTGTTCTTCCCTGTCTATCAACAAACGAGGTTTATTATCGACAATTCTACTCTTTATAGGTTTATGAGTTGGACGTGTACGAACCTGTTTAAAGGTTTTGAAACCCTACATTCCTTTTTCCTTCCTCAAAACCTCTTTTTGTCTCAAGACTACTTGTTGAGTTCAATTTTTGATTTCCTCTCACAAACCCATACGTTATAGATACTCCAAGCATGATGTCCTCTGATGTAAAAGATGTTAATATGATTGTTAAGCCATCAATCATGAAGGAAAAAGAGAAATCTCCGCTATCTCCTACCTTGAAAAGAAAAAGAAGGAATGTGAGGAAGCCAAGAGCCGTTTCTTCAAACTCTCAGAAGTTTTATGATGTTCTTGAAGTGTTGAAGGAGATGCGAAAGGAGATTCAACAAATACAGGCTTTTGTGTATAAGACTCATGAGATTCAGAAGGCCCTGGTTCGACATCATCATCCAAGAAGGTTTATTGATATAAACTCCTACCTTAATGAACCTTATGTCCCAATGGTTGTTGACGACAAGGAGTTCGGGGACGATAAAGAATTCTTCAAATGTCTTATTTCCTAGTAAATCTTCTATTTTCTTGTTTTTGTTAGAAGAATAACTAGAGTTTGGAATATCCATTATTGTGATTACACATAGTTATGTCCAACGTTTTCATTTTCATGTTTTTAGATTTATTGGTCTAAATTCTAAATTGGTTTGGAAGATGTTTTTTTGCAGTATTAATCTTTATGGTTTTATATATTGCAATATTGTTATGAGATATGTGTGTTTACGTCCGTGAACTATGATTGTCCAATACCTTGTCAAAAGTAAATTCTTTCGTATGTCGATATGCATGTATTGATAAAAGAATGAATAGAGTTTTGATAAATACAAAAGTTAAGCCTATTATGTCAATTATTGATGGAAGATAGGTTAAAATCTTTTGTTTGCAAGGATTATGTCTATTGAATGTCGTTATGCGAATAGTGATGGAAAATAGAATGAATCCTTGTGTATTCCGCAGTATTGATCTTCCCTGATCCATATTTTATGTATTACTGTGAGGCTCCGTAAAGTGTCTTATGTTGAGCACTAAACGGCCAAGTTGATTATTTTTATGATTAAATTTGTTGTTGTTCCGTGAGGTACTTTATGTCGAGCATATTCAACTAAATTAATCATCTTGTTTGGTTATTTAGTTGTTGCTCCGTAAGTTTTCTTATGTCGAGCATGACCAATTAAATTGATTACTTTTGTGATTAGTTTGATTGTGTATTTCGATTAGATTAATTATGGGTTTTCTTGTGATTAATCTAATTATATATCTTTGAGTCTCCATAAGTTCACTTATGTTGAGCATTTTCGATTAAATTAATCATGGGTTCACTTGCGGTTAATTTAATTGAGTATTTTTGGATTCAAATTCATAATTGTATGTGATTTTTTATGTCCAAAGAAATCCTTCTTTTCTTTCGAAATTAAGGTCGCTCTCGTTGTTCTTTCGGGAATGACATTTTACGGGGGAAGTTCTTAATTGAACTTGTGCTTAATTGCCAAGTCTTTGTGGGGAGTGCGGTTGTGGAATATTATAGGGGTTATCTTGTATCTTTATAAACTCCTTGATGAATGCATTTAGCTTCGGCTATATGATTGCATCTAAATAAGATGATATCTGTTTCTTTCTTTTGGTCATGAAATGTCTCTTTCGGAAATTTCATTAGGATCCCGTTCTTGTACCTTTGCCAATTTTATTAACAAAATGGGGGAGAATTAATATGTAGTTCACACTACAAATACATATGGTTTTCGGAGCATTATGTATGGGGGAGTGGTTTCCATGTGAGATGGAGTATTGACTAAGAGGGAGCGATACATAACACCGTAGTATTATTGTTGAAGTTACGATACAATTGAACTTTGACGATGTGTAATGATACTATGACACTATATAACAATGATTGAGAACTCTTGTTTTCTCGTTGATATAGCTACGGATTTTCAACAACGATGATGCTGAACTTACAACCTTTGGGATCATTGGAGTACTTGGAAGTGACGAATATTTCGAGTAATGTTGAAGATTAGACATGTGGAATAGGAGCTACAAAAGTTAATTTATTTATTTTTTGTATTCCATATGTGTTGATAGTTTTGTCACTAAAATTGACAAAGGGGGAGATTGTTAGAGCATTGCTCGGTCGAACTCGCATCCGTTGCATGAGATTAATGACATCTTCCTTTTCATTGTCTATATCTTCACCACCATATTTCTTGAAGGTATCATCAAGATGAATGGTTTCCTTAGAAGTCATTCCACTTAAGGATTTCAGAAGTTTTGCTTGAGATCTGGTTTGAGAATACATCCTTTAGCATAAGTTCTCAGACACGTTGAGTACATATACTAGAAATACCTTTAACACATACCAAACATATATATCAGCCTTAAATAAATAATTCCGACAAGATTTGAAAATATTTTCGCATCTTATGTGTTATTGGAACACAACATTCTCCAAAAAGAGATTATCTTCAAGATCGCCATCAAGAGATACTTCAAACACTTACACTTATCCTTTTTTACACAAGTTGTTGTAAGACAACCTTTCTACACATAAAGATGTTTAAAATATCCTTAGTTAGAGAGTGTAATCTATCTATGTTGAATAAGTGGTATTAGTAGGATACCAATAGCCTAGGTATATGTGCTTCCTTACATCCGAAGATTGGGCATTGTAAGGATGCACAATCCAATGCGATTTAAGTACTTGGACGAGGATATTCCTTATCAAATACCTCATGAGGAGATCTACCCCCTTTATGAACATCATCATGTTCTATTTTGTGGGTTTTGAACCCATCCTCTCTGTTGGGAAAATTACGAGATGCAATATCCTCGCTTACATATTGTGCCCAGGATGGTATGTTCTTTGAGCTTGAACCCGCGTGGTCTAGATCTGCCAATCGGCAGTTTACCAATGTCTCTTGTTCAAGGCACTCTATATGTCCTATTAAGGTATCCATTCCTTGTTGGAAGTGTTTCTCTAAACATCTGTTTAGATGTACCTCTTGACATGTGTGACTACTCGTTTTCCCGTAGCCTACGCGATGTGTACAGCTCAAAGGATTTGATACTAAAGAGTATCGATACCTCTGCTGAACTGATTAAGCTAAGCAATAAATGGTATCTAATATCACAATAATAACAAAGAACATAAGAGTAATGTAAAAGCCTCTAAGATATCATGAGACATGAGATGTAACGTGGTTCGACATTTGTCTACGTCCACGGGGTAATGAGTGATAGAATCGTATTAAGTATGTGGTGGTTACAAAGATCTTAAATGCTTCCCAAAGTAATAGAGAGAAATCAAGTTGAAGTAACTACTTAAGTTCTAAACATTAAAGAGGTATAAGCTTAAGACTAGATATTCTCTCCTAGATATTGAATGCCCTTAATTTGTTGGTAAAGCTTGGTATTTATAGCCCCTTATGCTCCTGGTATATCTTTGCTGCCTCTGGGTCCATCGTATCCTGATATACCTTCCGTACTAGTGGTACCTTCGTCCACCGCATGCTTCTCCAGTTGTAACTCGCCACCACAGCTGACCCACGTTCCTTTGGGAACTACCCATCCTCAGTGCGCGTTGTACCTTCGTTCACCGCTTGCTTCCGCCAATCGGGTTCTGACACGCTTTCTCTCTCCACGTGCTTTCACTCATGCGTGTAGATAAGAATCAGAGCATTTAATGCTGATTGGATGCGTCATCTACCTCTGTCCCTTTTCCAGCTGACCCTATGTAGACTAGCCTTTTTCTTCCTTTATCTTGACCGTTCACGTTCTTTCTCTTGGGATGATATAAAGCAGATCTGCGAAGGTATCCCTTGCTACTCAGGCTCCTCTGTCTAGCGAAGGCTATACAATTTTAGGCATGTATGCGGCCACTAAGATCGTGACACGTGCTCTGCAAAATATTGGTATTCACAGTTTGCCCATTTTCTTTCATCTTCTGCCGTTTGGTAGAAGTGGAAGGAAACTTCTGTTACGCTGCCAATTTTGCACGTACCGATTGGGTGGCTCTACATGTCCTTTCATGTAATAACTTCCCCTTGAATTTCGGGACATCCAAATTTTTTTGGATTTTCCAGCCGCTTATAAGAGGAGAACAAACAGAAGGGAATTTCATTAACTCCCTTTCCTTCTTTTCTTCTGAACTGTCGCTCTCCATCACTTTCGTGGAGATGTTCTTCTGCTGTTAACTGCTATTCCTCCTGTTTTCTTCTTCGATTCTCCTCGTACGTTGTCTTCACTGTGTCGATCGTACAAGTAAGTGATACTCACTTTCGATCATGATTTTCTTCTTGTAGTTATTGTTATACTTGCATGTGAGAATTTTCGCTCGTTCTTAACTGCTTGTGATGATTGGGAACTTGGGTTTTGTTCCAATTTGGCTTTTGATATTAATTTTGCCATGATTGTTTCTTCACCTACCAGTTTGGTCGTGTGATCAAAGATTTTCGCTTTTGCGTCATGATATGTTCAAACGGGTCTTTTTGGTTGGTTTATAAAACCCATGCCCAAAATTTCCCGTTTCTGCCCCTTTATTTTCCTTTTGGAGGTATTGTAATTTTTCTGCCACCATTGTTGATGATGAAGTTTTTCCTGGTGGTGTTAAGTATAATGAGGCTTCCGAAGAAACCTACGCGTAAAGGGCCGAGGGTGTCTTCGTCGACTGATCCTCCTTCACGGATGGATCATCCTGATGCTACGCCGTCCCCTCCTCCTGAAGATACTGACGTGCCTACGATTGCTGATATATCTGCAGTTTCTTAGGAGGCCGCGGAGTCTCGGGCTGAAGAGTTTGATGTTGAAGATCTTCCTCCTCCTCCTCCTCATTATGAGCTGCAGAGGCTTCAATTACGTGACAAAGATGGCTACTTTCACTTGTCCCTTGTTGAGATTGCAAAGAACTTTCGTCTTCACAAGTTTGATATGTTTTTTTGTTAACGGCCCTGATGTCCTCACCGAGTCTCTCATTCGAGATTTTCCTTACGATGAGAACAACCTTTTGATTAGTGTTGGTCAGCTGGCCGCTGGTATGTTTCTTCCTTTTTATAGTAGAAAGGATTCTCTCTATTATGATGTCTTATCCACTAGGGATGACCCGGCGAACAAGACTCAAGTTCGAGGAATCTATCAGTATACTGGTAATTACTGGCGTGCCCTTCGTGAGTACTGGTACCGTAGTATGGCAAGACCACCTTGGAGTCTTATGATCCCTTTGCTGAGGGGAGATCTAAGCGAGAAGACTATACTATCGCAAACTTCAATGCCACCTATGCTGATGATATTAAAAAGACTAACCTTCTTCCTTGGAGCGTTGTCCCTCTTCGCATCCATGTTACTGCTAGGAAGATTAGGGAAGGTAACAACCTTCATTTGCTGGAGGAAATTGACAAGACCGATTTGACTACGATCCCATACTCTGCTAGGATGTCTCTCCCAAAGTCTGACCGCATTCGTCTTGATCATGATGACCGCTGGGCTCGTACTCCCCTTCGTTTGGTTGGTCCTTGGTCCTATAGTTTTACCACTGCGGACCCTTCGGTTCCTCGCTCAGCTCGTTTTTTGCCTGAGAAGTATGATGGTTATCAGCCTTGGGTTTTCAATCCTGATGCTTCTCACGAGGTGCCCTTGTTGTAGCGCCTTTGTCCTGCTTAGATAGCTTCGTATGCTATGGTATCTTTGCTAACTTTAGCGTCTTTATTTCGATGGCTTCCAGTCTGCCTCTGCTTCTTCTGCTGGGACTGCTCAAGGCTCTGCTGGTAATTCCGTGGCCACCAGGACTAGGAAGAGAAAGGCTTCGTCTGGTACACCTGCGGAGGTAAGGATCATACCTTTGTGTTTATATATTCCTTAGTACCTTGCCCCTGATTCTTAGCTGTCGCATGTGTTTCTTTGCAGTATTCTCAGAGGAAGGGAAAGCTGAAGATCGTTGTTGATCTTGATGCCTTGGATGATGACCCTAAGGCCGCCGTTGAGGAACCTGTTGACGAAGATATGGAGGATATCGAGGATACTGTCTTTAGTCCGCACTTGGATGACATTGAAGAGGATTTTGCCAAGAATAACCCTAGCCCAGTCCGAGCTGCTTCCGTTGAGGGTGAGAACCTCCCTGCTGGTGCTGGTCCTCAGTTGATCGAGCCTGTTAGTATTCAAGCGCCTGCGCCTACGTTGTATTTGAAGATGCCTTCGCTTTCTGCTCCCTGCAAGGCTTTGCCTACCGTTTCTGCTACTGCTGGAGATGTTGTTGTAGCTTCGAAGAGCCTTCCTTCGTCTCCCGCTGCTTCCCTCCAATCTAGCGGTTCATTTTCTAAGGTTGTTGCCCCTTCGGCGAGGGCTGGTAGCTCATATTCTCAGCAGAAGAAGAAGGTTGTGATTTCACTAGACAACTTCTCCTTCGATGCTTCTCCTGCTTCACTAGGGAGTGCTCGGTCTGTTTCTACTGGCCCTGCTAGCAAAGCTGTTGGAGTTCCACCTTCGTCACCAGACTGGGCCATACTGGGAAATCTTCCTTCTGCTGGTGATATGGATTTGGGCGGCTCTCAGTCTATTCCTTCTGTTCCTAGATCTTCCACCATGCCATCCCTCCGTCGTGGTGAGGGTTCAGCTGTCGTTCCCCTTGCTCTCGTGCAAACGAACGAGGGTGCAGTTGCTGAGTCTAGCCAAGGTCGAATGTCGGAGAGCTTGAGCTTAGGTAACTCTGATGATGCTATTCTTGAGGCCATCCTTCGTAATTTCAAGGATCTCTTTGCTGTTGGAGTTGACCATCATCATCTTGGTAGTTCTTTTGAGATAGCTTCGCAGTTGGATGTCTTGTCTGCTCAGTACCGTGCTGCCAAAGACTTGTTTGTTCTTTGATCCTAATTGTCTTTGCTCTATTCAAAGCTTTGGTGAGATCCGCCGGGGTAACATTCAAGAAATGGAAGCTTTTATGGATATCTATGCCAGCTTTCTCCCTCGTCTCTCAGCATTCTCGATAAGTGATTCTTACTTTGTCGCCTTTCTTATCGATTTACTCCCTCGCCTGCTCTCATACTGCCTTGTTTGCAGCTCTGCAAGCAAATCGATGTTAGTTATACCTTGTTTAAGGTATACAGGGGTAAGTGTACTCATCTGAGTACCCTGTTGGAGCGTGCGTGTCAAGACTATGCCCTTGTTATTGCTCAGCAGCCTTCGTCTAGTGATGTTGCTTCAATTGCTAGGATATCTTTGTTGGAGGGTGACCTGAGGAAGACGAAGAGGTCTCTGGAAGCTTGCTTATTGGCTCTTGAGAGAGCTAATAACACTGCTAAGGTTGCCGAGGAGGGTCGTAAAGCTGTTGATTCTACCTTAGCCACTGAGTCCTCCAAATCTATTGGTTAGTTTTTTCCTTGTCCTTAGCTTGTTTCTTTACTTTGTGGTTGTTTGGTTCTGAGACAACCTTCATCTACCAGCCAGTAGTTCTAGTGAACTTAGATATCTCCAAGATCAAGTGGCTAAGCTAACCTCCGACGTCTGGTATTACGAAAAGAAGTCTGATAGGTTGATGAATGTGACCGTTCATAATGAGGCCCAGCTTTCCCTTGAGTCTGCCCATAATGTTGATTTAGTGAAGCAGATGGTTTCGCTTCGTAAGGAGTGTGACGAAGCCCTTAGATGGAAAGAAGGTCTTATTTTAAAGAAAAAAGAGGATATTTCCTTATTTGAGAAACGTCTCTCTGCTCAAGAAGTTATTCGTAAGAAATATCATGCTGATTTTGAAGATGCTTGCGCTTCTTTAGCCAAGGTCACTGCAGAGCGTAATGTATTGACCTCCAAGGCCTGCTCCCTTAAGAAAAAACTTGTCGATGCCGGCTCCGTGCCTTCTTCTGTGTCTCATGCATCCTTAGTAAAAAGATTTGAAGAGTTAGAGAATGTGTACCGAGCTTTATCTTCTGAGAATGCGTCGCTCCGCATAGATGTTGACGATCTTCGGACTGAAAGGGATACTCTTTTGGATGATCTTGATACGGCTGAGGTGGACCTTACCGGAGGTATAGTTTATTAGAGTCTCATATCCATGCCGTAGGTAGCTTAGGATGACTATTCCATTCATAGTATTCCTCGTATCTTTAGTTGCTTTGTATTGTCTCTAATATCCTTCGTATCCGTAGGTCTCCAAGAGAATATGGTGGGTGCAAATGCTAAGATCAGCAACCTTGAGGGTCAGATATCCCAGTTGGAAATATCTCGCCAGTTTGATGCTGCTGCGAAATTTAAGGTTGAGGCTCTTCAGCGAGCTAACGATCAACTCAGTGCTCAGCTTAGGGAGCTTCGTCAGAAGTTGGCTTCTGATCTGTCAGCTCAGGCTTCTGAGATGGAGGCGCGGTTTAAGCGTTCTGTCATTGATTATATCAACAATTCTTTTGGGGAGGCTGAGCTCCAAGCGGAGGGTGTCACCTTTCCTCGTCTTCCTTATCCTTGATTGTGTTATGCTGACTTCGTTTTTAACCGAACTCCTTTGTTGTATTATGCCCCCAGCTGAGGGTCCTTCGTTGTCTCATTTCTTTTGAAACAATGCTCCGTTATTTGTAACTGTCAAACCTTTGTCACATGCAACTTTTGGGGCGCGTTAGTCTTCTTTTGGTAACTCTATTATGGTACCTTTAAATTAATATATATATATATATATATATATATATATATATATGTGTGTGTGTAGACGTATTTTGTCTAATTATTTGCACGTTCGAGTCATCACTAGGTGCTAAGGTATTTTTATCTTTTTAACCTTTGGTGGAACATTCATCGTCCTACGTTAGTATCCTTTGGCCAGAAGGTACCGAGGTGGCGAGGGTTCCTACGTGGGCAATATTTTTCTTGTAACCCTACGCGTTCAGCGTGATTGCTGCTTTACTTCGACAAGATATCTCTCTTTATGGGATATATTGCTTATTATTTGCCTTTTGGAGGGATTCGTTTTCCCTTAGGATCCGAGATTGACATATGCACAGTTATGCCGTGCCTTGTCTCATCGTCAATTTTGACGGAGGGTGTCTATTCTAACCCACTTTGTTTTAATCAACATACACTTTCTCTTAGCAAAAAGTTTCTTTCATTGATTAGTTAGGTTTATAATACCTTTGATCAGGGATAGAACATGGTGGGCTTCCGCCCCTTCCCTTCTTCTCCTGAGTGATAACCATTCTCTTATGGGTAATACTTCTTTAGGTACATTGCTTTCCAGGGGTGTTGTAATACCTCCCCTTTGAGGTTCCTTAGGTAGTATGAACCTTTCCCAGTAATGTCGTGTATGATGTAGGGTCCGTCCCACATTGGATCTAGCTTTCCCCATTCCTTCTTCCTTTGGTATGGTGGTGTTTGACGTAACACATATTCTTCTACCACAAAGTTTCTAGGGATTACCCGCTTGTTGTATTCACGAGCTAGCCTTCGCTGATAATTCACCATCCTTTGCAAAGATACTTCCCGCATTTCTTCGAGGTCGTCGAGCTTTTCTAGCATGAGGTCTGTGGTTAGGTTCTTTTCCCACGCTTCTGTTTTTGTTGTTGGCAGTATTATCTCCGTTGGAATGATTTCTTCGACTCCGTAGGTTAGTAAGAACGGAGACTATCCCGTGGATTCACTTCTTGTAGTGCGGTAGGCCCATATGACATTGTGTAGCTGTTCGCACCATCTCTTCTTGTATACCCCAACTTCTTCTTTAAGTTCATCACTATCGTCTTTTTAGTGGCATCCGCTTGTCCATTGCTCTTAGGGTATATCGGAGTGGACTTGTTTTTTCTGAATGTTGAAGGCGTTAAAGAGCATATCTATGTTCATTCCCTCCAATTGTTTGCCATTGTCAGAGACTATGGCTGCTGGTATTCCGAACCTGCAGATGATTTGCTCGAACAAGAACTTGAAGACATCCGTGTCCCTAATTCTTGCCAAAGCCCTTGCTTCCACCCATTTGGTGAAGTAATCCGTAGCTACAATAAGATATCTTCTTTTTGACGACCCTTCTATCAAAGGTCCAACGATATCAACACCCCATTTGGAGAATGGCCAAGGGCTGATGACTGAGTTAAGCTCCATTGCTGGCGCTCTGATTTTTCTTGCGTAGCATTGGCATCTTTCACAACACCTTGCTACATTCTTCGCATCTTCGTTCATGCTCAGCCAATAGTACCCTTGCATTTTAGCTTTGATTGCTAGTGACCTTCTTCCGCTATGATTGTCGGCCACTCCGCTGTGTATATCATGCAATATCCTTTTACCTTCGGTTTGTGAGAGGCATCGCATCAAAGGTCCAAGAAATGACCTTCTATACAATACCCCGTCTCACAGGCTGTACATTGCTGCTTTTGACGTGAGTTTTCATGCCTCCTTAACATCTGCTGGTAAAGTACCTTTGTCGAGGTATTGGTGAATTAGAATTCTCCAATCGTCCTCAGCTTCATCTTCATTGTTTTCATCTGACATGGGTTTATCTTCGTCAGACTCCTCGGCTTCATTGTCTGGTTCCTCCATTCTTTCGTCTTCTTTTTCTTTTTATGCTTCTCTCATAGCCCTGGTTTGGACAGTTAAGGTACTTTCAGTACCGGAGGTTAATACATCTATCGAAGGTTCATAAATTCTCCGAATTTGGATTGAGGTAGTATTTTTGTCCTTCAGCATTGATGATATGAATACTAAGGCATATGTGTGTCTGTTGTCTTTTCGGCAGACGTGCCTAAACACGACGTTGTGGATCTTCTCTGCATGTTCTTGTGCCAGCTTTAGGTACGAAGATAGTATTGGATCCAAAGTTTGATACTTGAGTTCTATTTGTCTAATGACCAGCTGCGAGTCACTAGTTAAACGAACATATGACAAGCCCAACTCATGTGCCAATCGTAGGCCATGTATGACTGCCTCATACTCCATGATGTTATTGGTGTATTGATCGAATTCTAAACTGAATGCATAGATGAGTCGGTATCTAGTAGGGGTCTTTATCACGATCCCTATGCCTTCTCCTTCTCCGTTTGAGGAGACGTCTACGAATATTTCCCACCTTCGTGCGTTCTGCGGTTCCAAGAGGTCTTCTGGTTCCGGCTTTTCTTCCTCCATTCCTGGAATGTCGTCTATCTCCGCTTCGTCGTTTATAGGTAAGTCCACCAAGAAGTCTGCCAAGATTTGTGATTTCTCTGCTTTCCTGGTTTCGAAGATTATATGGAATTGTTTGATCATGGCATTCCATTTTGCCACTCTTCCGATCTTCTCCGTGCTGTCAAGGATTTGGCTTATCTGAGCTTTTGTGAAAACTCTGATGGTGTGCGCATCGAAATATATCCTTAGCTTTTTTGTTGCTACTACTAAGGCATATATGAGTTGCTCCACCTTGGTTTAGTTACGCTCCGCCAAACTGAGTATCTTGCTAACATAGTATATGGGCTTTTCTCCTTGCCCTTGGTCTCTTACCAATACTGCGCATATAGCGTAGATCGTTGCTGCTAGGTATAGGGTGAGTGTCTCACCTGGCTCCGGTTTTTGCAAGATGGGTACTGATGCTAAGTATTCCTTGATCTTGTGAAGAGCTTGCTCACACTCTTTGGTCCATGTAAACATGTTTCCTTTCCTTAGCGTATCGAAGAACGCTTTGCACTTATCTGACGACCTGGATATGAATCTTCCCATGGAAGCTAAAATTCCGTTTAGCTTTTGTACTCCTTTTAGCGTTTGCGGGGATGGCATCTCCATTATTTCTCTGACCCTTTCAGGAACTACTTCGATTCCTCGTTTGGTGACCAAGTAGCCTAAGAATTTTCCTGAGGTAACTCCAAACGTACATTTGTCCGGGTTTACCTTCATGTGAAATTTTCTCATAGCTTCAAATACCTCCCTTAGGTCTGAGAGATGGTTTTTTTCTTCTTTTCTTTTGACAAGCATGTCATCTACGTAGACCTCTAGTATCTTGTCTATCCATAGCTTGAAGATTTTGTCTACTAATCGTTGGTATGTTGCCCCCGCGTTTTTTAGTCCAAAAGGCATCCTTGTATAGCAATACAAGCCTCGTGGGGTAAAGAACGCAGTGTGCTCCTGATCTTCTTATGCAAGGGCTATTTGGTTATAGCCTTAGTATCCATCCATGAAGGATAATCTTTGATGACCATATGTTGCATTGACCAGTTGGTCGATATTTGGCAGTGGGTAACTGTCTTTGGGGCACGCTTTGTTAAGATTGCTGAAATCAATGCAAATGCGTACGCCTCCGTTCTTTTTTGGAATGATGACCATGTTGGATATCCACGTGGGATATTTCACTTCTCGTATAAATCCTGCTTTAAGTAACTTTTGCAATTCCTTTTCTACCCCTTCATGGTAGATGTCTGCCACCTTACGTATGCGTTGCTTAAATGGTGGTATCTCCGGTTTGAGCCGAAGGTGGTGTGAGACCAAGTTCGGATCAATTCCTGACATGTCTTCCATTGACCATGCAAAGACATCTGCGTATTCCTTTAGTAACCTTTGTATTTGCACTTCCTCTTCATCTTCAAGCAACGTTCCGATGCTTAACATCTTTGGTTCTGCCTCCGTTCCGATGTTGATTTTCTTTGTTGGTTCAATTGGCAAGGAGATGTGAGGAATTCTTTTCTGTAATTATTATTTGGTGGAGACGCCTGCACCTGGATTGGTGGTGGTGTTTGCTTCTGGTGATGAGACATCCTTGTGTGTGGAGGGTGCTGCGTTCTGCACTTCCTTAGTATTTGCTTAACGCCTCTTTCTTTCATGCTGCTAAGCAGCAACTCTTTCTTCGTTGAGTCGTATTTCTGCTAAATTGCATAGCCTCGCGTCTTGCTGGTCACCTTTGATCTCCATTTCTCCCATAGGTGTGGGGAAGTACGTTGAAGCTGTTCCTCGTAATCTATGGACGCATAGTCTGCCCATGATCACATTGTAGGGCGAAGGTGCTTCTACCACGCAGAAGCACGTGCTGGTTACTAAGGGTCTAGAGACTGATCCGTTAAACCCATATATCGTGCAAGTGGAAGAATCCATCTGCAAAACAATTTCTCCTTTTGGTCTAGAGACTGCTCCGTTAACGTGTACCTGCAAAACAATTTCTCCTTTTGGTCTAGAGACTGCTCCGTTAAACCTATATATCGTGCAAGTGGAAGAATCCATCTGCTCTGTTTTTTGTCCCATACGTAGGTATGGTTCGTAAAATAGCACATTTAACGAACTTCCTCCGTCGACGAGGACCTTCGTAACATTACATCCATGTATTGGGAGGGTGATTACCAGTGTATCGTTGTGCATTTCCACTTCTTGGTTGACATCTTTTGTTGAAAAGGTTAATGGTGTAGCCATCCAGTCCTCCAAAGTGCTATAAGGTGGTCCGCTTAGCTTGAATACTTCGTGGGTTTTGACCTTCTTTCTGTTTCGAGCTAATTCGAGCATATCTTCGAGCATCTCTTCTTGACCTCCGTTGGAGAAGGTGATCATGTTGATGTATTTCCCATCCTGGGGTAGTTCAACCATTTTCTTTGGGATTCCCTCCGTCTTTGTTGGCTGCAGTTGTACGTACTCCATGAATTTACCTTCATCAATGAATCTTTGAATCACATTGCGGAGGTGGTAGCATGAATCAGTGGTGTGCCCATAGTATTGGTGGTATGCGCAGTACTCCTTAGATTCCTTCGTTCTGTCAGGCTCCTTCCCCTTAGTATTAGGGTAAGGAAAGCCCGACTTTGCTCCCTCCTTGATGAGGATGTGAGAAAAAGTTGTGTTCAGCTTCGTGTACACTTTATCTGCAAATTCTTCTCTTTCTTTGCCTATTTTTCCATCTCCGTGTTTGGATCGCTTGTCTCGAGAGCTGGCTCTGCACCCTGCTTTGTTCTGTCGCTTAGGTATCTCCAGAATTGGTTCCATAGAATTGGTCCTTTAAGGAGCTGATACTGTCTTTGTTTGTGACCCGGGGTTGTCCTTCTGGATTTCTTCGAGTCTGATGTATCGGTCTTGGACAACTCTGAGATCTCCTTCAGAATCTAAGGCTTTGTTGTGGAGCTCCACAAAGATGGCTGAGGTTCTGTCAAGTCCGTACTTATAGCAGTTTATGCTAATTTCTGGATTGACTTTCCCAATTGCTTGGCATGTCTTTTGCCATCTGTTTGTGTACTGCATCAGTGTTTCGCGGTGTCCAATGGTTAAAGCAAATGGCCTATCTAACCCAGCCTTAGTTGATTTGTTATACATGTACGTCTCCAAGAACACCGTGGACAATTGCTTGAAGAAGTCAATTGAGTTTGCTGGTAAGTTGTAATACCATGCTAGTGATGATACTGTTAAGCTTGATGGGAAGTATCTGCAAAGTACTACCTCATTTTTCTCCCAATGGGAAAGAACACGAGTGTAATACCGTAGGTGTGCTGCGGGATCAGAGGTACTATTGTATGCTTGGAACGTAGGTATCGGGCATTTCGGAGGGATGAACTCCCTCAAAATGCGAAAGGATAGCGGAGACGTAGTTGCTTCCTGTAGTACCTCTTCCAATCGCGCGCCTGCGTGACCAGTTTTTAAGCCTTGGATCTCCTTCCGCATTTTCTCCATTTGTTCCATGACCATGTTCACATTGTGAGCATCTTTAGAAAATGCTTCGTCGTAGTAGCTTTGGGAGGTCTTGTATGTTTAATCCGTCTCGTATGGATCGTGATGTGCTTTGTTTGCTCCTCTAGGTTGAGTCGCCTTTGGTGGGTTGGTATCCACCCTTCGCCTTCCTGAGATAGCTCCGTTGTAACGCCTCCGTTGCGGGGGGTGAGTTTGGGAACCTTCGATCTGTGTGTGTAACATACCTTTGAGGTTCTGATTCTCCTGAGCCATGTTGTGCATGGCATCTTCGTTTTCCTTGTTACGGAGTAAAAAAGATGCTATTTGTGCCTCCATTTGATCTTCATTGTGGTCTCCACCTCCCTGAGGAGTGTTGTCGTCTGGATTTCCGGAGTTTTCCACTCCTTCTATAATTGGCGCGTTTGGATCTATCTGAATTGGAGTTAGGTTTCCCAACCCTCGTCCCCTAGGGGCTAAGGTTCTGGACAACCCTGCATTATCCGCAGGTGGCTTTGTCGTAGTTTCATGCTCCGATAACGGCATGTCGTAGATTGGTTGAGCTCCTGATGTTTTCCCCATCCCTTCAGCAGGAATAGGTGATTTGTTAGCAACTGTTCTTCTTGCTATTTCACTTTGGCCGTCCTCCGTTTCATTTCTTTGGTTTGATTGAGATGGCTTTTGGGATCTCCCTCTTGTGATAGCTGATCGTGAGTTTGTTGGTGCATCAGTTGGTTTCTACATACCTTTGGTTCTTGGTAACCTACGGTGACAGAAAAGACGAAAAATTTCTGCTACTTGGGTGCCTTCGTTAAAAGTAGCAATTAATGCTCTGACACAAAAGACTGTTAAGCAGCTTCTTCAGAAAAGGACTGAAATAAAGCTTTTGAAAGACGGGTATTAAATGCTTATGACACCCTTGGGAAAACAACCTTAAAACGTCGAAAACCAATGAAAAAGGGGTGTCGGATCTTGCGAAAAACAGGGCTATTAAATGCGTTAGAAGATCTTTTATCCTTAAAATCTTACTGAGATTCCTCTGTCAGTCAAAGGTTCTCAGATCTGAAACGTGGTGTGTTGTTTTAGTAAAAAACAAACATTTTGGCGTTTTGTGAGTGTGTTTTTTGAAAGTTTTTTGTGGATCTGTAGTGTGGCACGGTTTGAGAGGCTATGAACTCCAAAAACATACACAAGAAATGGATGAATGAATCACTAGAGAGTGAAATTCACCGCTGAAACACAGACCCCTTCATTTCAGATATATAAGCAAAATATAAACCGTGTCTAAACTCCGGTACGTGAGGAAAACACGGTGGGCGTCAAACTGTGACTACTCGTTTTCCCGTAGCCTACGCGATGTGTACATCTCAAAGGATCTGATACTAAGGAGTATCGATACCTCTGTTGAACTGATTAAGCTAAGCAATAAATGGTATCTAAGATCACAATAATAACAAAGAACATAAGAGTAATGTAAAGGCCTCTAAGTTATCATGAGACACAAGATGTAACGTGGTTCGACATTTTTCTACGTCCACGGGGTAATGAGTGATAAAATCGCATTAAGTATGTGGTGGTTACAAAGATCTTAAATGTTTCCCAAAGTAATAGAGAGAACTCAAGTTGAAGTAACTACTTAAGTTCTAAACATTAAAGAGGTATAAGTTTAAGACTAGATCTTCTCTCCTAGATATTGAATGCCCTTAATTTGTTGGTGAAGCTTGGTATTTATAGCGCCTTCTGCTCCTGGTATATCTTTGCTGCCTCTAGGTCCATCGTCTGCTGATATACCATCCGTATCAGTGGTACCTTCGTCCACCGCATGCTTCTCCAGTTGTATCTCACCACCTCAGCTGACCCACGTTCCTTTGGGAACTACCCAGCCTCAGTGCACGTTGTATCTTCGTTCACCGCTTGCTTCCGCCAATCGGGTTCTGACACGCTTCCTCTCTCCACGTGCTTTGACTCATGCGTGTAGATAAGAATCAGAGCATTTAATGCTGATTGGATGCGTCATCTACCTCTGTCCCTTTGCCATCTGACCCCATGTAGACTAGCCTTTTTCTTCCTTTATCTTGACCGTTCACGTCCTTTCTCTTGGGATGATATAAAGCAGATCTGCGGAGGTATCCCTTGCTACTCAGGCTCCTCTGTCTACGAAGGCTATACAGTTTTAGACACATATGCGACCACTAAGATCGTGACACGTGCTCTACAAAATATTGGTATTCACAACATGTTACAGTAAGAAGTTTCTCATTAAGGACTTTATTCCTTATCTTTGAATGTTCTAGCGATTGAGTAGGAATTTCACACTCTGTAGTATGTTGATGAACTTCTTTGCACAAGGCCAGTTTTTGTTCCATATAATCTGCCAGGTTATTTTGAAGACAGAGTGTTTCTCGCTTTCCTTCACATATTCTTACATTTAGTTGAACAATAAGTTCTGTGAATCATCTAGATTGTCAATGGTCTTTTCCTTTTCTGAATATTTTTCAACATGTTTGAAAAATATTTCCAACATCTTTGAAATCCAGAACTTGGGCAAGCTAGTGAATCAAATCTCTTTTCAGACGATTGTTCACTAGGAATTGTAGTCGGATCCAAAACATGTTTCTTGAGTTTCGAACTCATTCTTTTCTGATCAGTAACCTGACTCGCAATCAAATCATTAGTCATAAACTTTTTCTTTGATTTTCGAAAAAACTTTCGAGACCAATTTCCATTGACCTTCTCTGAGACATTATTCTCATTATCTTGACATATGTTAGCCTTGCTTTTCTTATTTTGACTCATCTCTTATAGGTTGAATCGCATCAAACACAGATTGTTAGATATTTTCGTGTTTGCCTGCTCTGATACCAATTCAAAAGGCGAGGGTACCCAAATATACCTCAAGCTAAAACTTTTCCTACCTATAAGTCCTTTCTCCAAAAGTGATTGTCTATGGACTAAGTCGAGACAATGAAACTAATCGGTTCACACTTCGTGTGATCGTCTATGGATACGAGATCAAGACAATACAACAACGAAGTATGTTTACTTGATAAAAAGGTTCGGACTTAACCAAACAAAATAGGATTGCTTATCAAGTAAATAGGAATTAACGTTTGTATAATTTACTTTAATTATAATAAAATAATTATAATGCGGAAATATAAAGTAAATGATACAACCAGATTTTGTTAACGAGGAAACCACAAATGCAGAAAAACCCCGGGACCTTGTCCAGAATTGAATACTCTCAGGATTAATCCGATACACAAAATTAGACCTAACTTCGTATAGTTGAGACCAAGTAACTAAACCTATAGTTCACCTAGTTCCGTCAGTATTCCTACGCCTCCAACTTATGAATAAGTCACGTACTTGGAACAATTCCTTTGGTTCGTATTCCAAATAGTAAAGGAACAACAAATCTGTTTGGTATCAACTCTATTCAACCAAGTGATGTGAGTCGGACAAAGGCTCTTCTGTTTATCATAACATAAAATCCTTCGTCAGGTTCTTAGATCTATGTTATGTTCATTTACCAAAGGTAATTGTTAAGATTTTGCAATCAATACTTTTAATCACAAAGAATTGTATTGATGCCGATCTACACAACTAATCAATCTAATCTACCAAAAGGATAAACAGATTATAGTTGGATCCTCTTATACCGAAATAAGTATTTTGCATACCAAAGATTATGAACCCCAAATCAGAAATCTTCAATTTCTTCTTTGTCTTCAAATCTTCTTAGATCTTCAATAAACACCTGCACACATCAACTTGAATCTCTTGTAATCAATCACGCACAGAACGGAGTCTGTTAACAATGGATTATTACAAGATCTTCTTTAGCACTAACAACAGTCTAAAGATCCATGTTGAAACTTCGATCTAGTTTGAGTGAATCTTACATCAGAAGAGAAGATTCTCAAGCATAAACAAACTAGGTGTAATCAAATTTCAACCACCGTTAGTCAATCAAATCAATTGAAAACACAAGATAAACCACAATTATCTAGTTTCCCACCAACGGTACTCGTAGAGCTTCTCAATCCCAAAAAAGACTTTA
Organism: Papaver somniferum; assembly: GCF_003573695.1. Classification (NCBI taxonomy): domain Eukaryota; kingdom Viridiplantae; phylum Streptophyta; class Magnoliopsida; order Ranunculales; family Papaveraceae; genus Papaver; species Papaver somniferum. Next base: position 4,367,934 of record NW_020645971.1, on the reverse strand, counting down.
AAGTGAGCGGCCGTAAGATATTTCACCTAATTAGGTTACTCTCCTCTCTGAATAGGCGGCTACACCAGTAACAACACAACCGAGGAAGTTTACTGTCACGAAGGATTAGTTTTCTAGAAAAACTTCAAGTATTTATAGACAAGGAAGTTTGGACACCAAGGAATTTCCAAAACCGAAAATATTCTCAAAGATATTCAATATATTCCAAATTCGATTTTCATAATTCCTGGAAATGCTCTGTCCAAAATAATGACCGAAAATCTTAACTAGTAAATGCACATTACTAATTCTCATTTTCCTAAAATAAAATTAACAACCTTAATTAAAAGTTTTTTAACTTATTTATATTTCGATCCTGGGATTTTCTTCCTGTAGCTATTAAGGAATAACTTTGAACAATAAAAGATAAACATTATTGTACGTGTTCAAAGTATACCGACATCCTTACTTTGTAGTTCTCTTTCATACTTACAACCTTGAAACCGATTTTCCACACTTCCAAACAAGTTTAGAATTGGTTCATCTGACTTTCAACAACTATGCGATTGATTAAGAAACACTCAATCACAAATCATGGGTTTAACGGTTCTACCAAAACAAGTTTCGGTTCTACCTCCATGTGAGTATTGTGCATAGTCACACTAGCTTTCCAAAATTCGGTTTACTAGGTACTAGGATGGGTTCCCCAAATATATATGGTACCCAACTCATATGTGTTGCACATGTCGATAGGATCAGTTCCCCTTTTCCTAAAAACGTGTTGCACATGTCCATAGGATTGGTTCCCATTTATGCTACAAACTTGCTGCACCTCATACTGCACCTCATACAAGGATCGATTCCCCTTTGTGATATGTTGCACCTCTTCATAGGATCGGTTCCCCTTTAACCAGATTCGGTTCAACAAAGCACAAACTCGATCATACCATCTCAGGTGATTACTTAAGATCGGTTTCACTAATAAAAGTCATACCAATACATAAGTCACACATATTGGATGTTCACAAGATATGCAATGAATAACAATCCCAATAACGCTTGGCGATTTCCTTTTCGATTCATAAACAATTTTATGAACTTACTTCCTTAAAACACATGTAAAACATTGTTTAGTAGGATGAAATCCTCACCTCATACCCATACATAATCACAATAGAATTTAAATGATTATGTGGATGTCTTATCTACAAAGTTTAATGGTTAAGAAATAAACTTCATATTGTATTCCTTAATACTATGTCTATCTAGAGTGTTCATGCTTCGCAGTTTCGTTTTCAATATGCACGCCTTGAAAGATACTTTAGGGAATGAAGCAATTCAAGTCAAATATCACTAACCTCAAGTGGAAGGATGATGTTGTCTTTGTAGCTTCTTACTTCTTTACTTCTTCAAGTCTTCGTAATACTTGCAATGTCTCATATCCTAATACTTTCAAGCTAACCTATACGAAGTTGACTCTAGTACATAATCAAGCGACTCTTAAATGAGTTTTGATTCACTAAAATATGAAAACTAATCTTGACATACCAACGCTTGGTGGATTCAACCGAGCTATGCTCTAACAGTCTATCTAAATTGTGCGGTTGAAAGAATATAGACGTTATAGATATTTATTTAAGGAAAGAATCATAAGTATGCGAAGTCTAGGGATGACTTTAGGATTAGAATATACAAATTATGCAGATGGCGACGGTAGGACAAACACATAATGGAAAACACAATAACCACTAAAACTACCAACTCTACTTTTATCACTACTCCTAGAAGAACCAAATCCACAACTACCCATACCCATAATCACAACACTTAATCTTAATTTCTCAACTTCTAAGCAAAGTCTTTCTTTCAAATCACGATCTATTGCAATATGTAATTTAAGTAGGATTGATGATTCGACTAATGATTGTGTTATATTAGTTAATTTATAATTAGTAAAAGCATCATGATCATTTTCTAATTTATGTTGTGATTTTCATTTGTGTAAAAGTATTACCGATATATAGGTGTCTAAAACACCTTGATTTATATTATTGTTTATGCTTTCTTTGTGAGTTTTCTTGTAAATTATGTATCTTATGATTGCTTTTAAGCTTATCAGGTACTTTGGAGACATTTGGAGAGAAAAAAAAAAGGAGAATAAACCATCCATTTGGAGCAGAAAAGGCAGAGTGGTGATTTCGCAGGCGAGTCGCATGAGAGTCGATAAGGCCTTCCATTTAGTTAGCCCTTATCCTATCTATGGGTGCCTAGAGTCATTCTGGGTACCCCATCTACTTTATCTGAGTGGGTATAGCCATTCTCATTCCTACAGAAAACCCTTAAATTGAGAGAAGTTATTCCTCTCAATCATTTGCATCTGAAACTCAGGAAGAAAGAGAGGCGTTAGGTTATTCTTTAGGTAGAATTCACATTCACGCTCTAATGTGTTTGTTGATGAACTTCGGAAATTGACGGAGTAACTTTCTCTCTTGATACTCTAGAGCTTTTGATGATAAGAGATATTAAATCGTAATTCTAATCATGTATGCAAGCACATGTTTAAGATTGAAGATGAACTCCTTGACCAATATCTTTCTCTCATTGATTATTCCCCTTATTATATTTTTCTTTTGATTTACTTTCTGTTGCTTTCATAAATTCTAAAAATTCCCCCTTGGTTACTTAGGAACTGAAATCTTATAACAACAAAATCCTCCAATGGAACAGGCTCTTTCTTATCACATACTTCATTTAAATATTGTTAAAGTGAGAAAGTGAAATTATTTTTGACGCATACGACAACGATCAAATTTTGGCGCCGTTGCTGGGGAGGCAACTGTTGTTATTTTGTTTTGGTTTCTTATTTTTATTTTTTGGTTTTTGTTTCTTGTGTCTTGTTTATGATTTAGCTTTATGAGAATTTCCTTTTTCAGGTACTTGATCATTGGCATCCAAACGCCAAGAGTACCTGATGTGGTTTGTAGATGGTGGTAAAATGGATTCGATTCTCGAACTTGTGAAGATTCGATCTTAGATTCAAATTCAAATAGAAAAATCAAATTCAAGTCGTTATCAAGATTTTAAAAGCACTGAGACTCAGGATTCCACCAATCTCCAATTTTTATGTGATTTAATCTAATCATTATTCATGCAACTCTTTACGTTTAAAGTGATTCTAATATTTTTCACAGGTAGATTTTTAAAATAACAAGTATATTTTGAAAGCATAGAATATCAAAAACATAGGTCTAAGCATAATCTATCAAGAGAAATCACAATTCTTTAGGAAAAATCATTCAATCAATTCTCAATCAAGGAAAATAATCATATAAGAAAATTGTAAGAATTAATTAAGTAGAAATTACCACACAAATCTTGGAAAATTCGCTTCCTCAGTCGCCTCAGCAAAGGGGTTTAGCTCCTCATGTTATTCACGTGCTCAAAATAGGTGTTCATAGATCAAAAGGGTGAAAAACAAGAGAAAACTAATAAAGCAGCGGGTTTGTAACAGATATAATTATAGAACCCACTGTTACAGAACCTACTGTTACATAGAGACCCTAACTTTAATCATTGTTGGAAAACTGTTACAAATTCGAAATAGCAGGTGACAGTTTTGCTGGTCTTCTTCTTCCTCTCGACTGTGTTTCCTCTGTTGATGAAGACGTCTCTGCAACTACTCTGTACCTCTAAGTTGTTACCCAAAGGTCTCCCGATCCCCTTTTCTGAATCACACCCATCTTATTTTACGTAACAGAGTCGAGAATAACTCGAGAAAATCTTCCATATCTCTCCCTGACTTTTAACCCAAGGCACGAGATTTATTCTTCTCCTCTCTTCTCGCACGAGTGTCCTTGTAAACTCCAACTTGCCGCTGATAGAGCCAAATCATATTTAGTATATATCCTTCGGTCCACGTATTTCCCAAAAGAGAGCCATAAAATTCCGAAGATAGAACTCCATGTAATTTCCAAGTTAAGAACAGAAGTGAATATACAAAACAAATTGAGTTACTGCCACACCCTGTTTGCCGATAATCAATGGATATGTTCTTCTCTTTTCGAATATAGCCCATTACCAACTCTGTTTCAACGCCACATGCCCATACCAATTGAAATCCATGAGAAATTCCACGTAAAACTCGTCTGAATTCTTCACAGCAAAGTACGCAGGCGAGAAAATAATTTCCCGCCAAATCTGCTTTTGAACTGGGGAAGATGAAGATGCCCCCTAACCGTCTATGGAGTGCTAATAGAAGTTGCCCTGGGGTTTCCCCTTATCAACTGGGTTCCCCTTATCCAAAATTACGTGTAAATAACACACGTAATGGGGTGTGAATAATATTTTTCTGGGGCGTCTCCAACATACTTCCGGGGTGCCTTTAGCACATCATATGAGTGCCTTTAGTAATTCCTTCCGGGGGTGCAAATACCACTTTTCGAGCCATTTTTTCCACACATGTTTATTTCTCCAAAAATACCTACAAAGACATAAAACACCAAAATAAGTACATAAATGCGTATATCAAATACCCCCAAACTTATTATTTGCTAGTCCTCGAGAAAATCTAAAATGAAATCCTAACTCACCGTCGCAGGCATCGCGATTGCACTTAGCGTGTGCAACAAGCCTTTAAACCCCTAGGTGGCCCTAGTGGCCGAGTTATAGTCTCGGGAGGGTTTACCAGAGGTGCACCCACAAAACCTTTACTCCAAACCCTAGTTATCTACGCAGAACCTTGGAATAGCACTAAATAATCTCCTTGGTTGGCATACTCTCATTTACTACAGGAGGAAGTACCCCGATGAGAAATTCCCATTGTTGTACACGAGTTTGCACTCAAGCATACTAAAATTCATATATAAGTGACAGAGCTCCACTCAGATAGTCGCACTGTGGATATCAATATATGGAGTCAACAAATCATATGGATAGATTAAGAAAATGGATATAGAGAAAAACGTAGATGGTTTAAATGTCGACTAAGGTGAACGGCGTTTCTCATATCTGTCTGAAGGCTACTGCCAAGATGAACCTATCCTAATGGACCGAGATACTGGTCTGACTAATATCCACACAATTAGCATATACAAGGGACCCAGTGGTCGATAATCTTAATTCTATATCAACTCAGCTGTTAGAAGATTACATGGTAATTCCCACGGATCCTGCGTTCCACGCTTGTTTAGGCGACGGAGACAGGGAGAACACACAATATTGCTATCCAAGTGTTAATATTTATTCCGATTAATTTGATTGGCCTGGTCTTAGGTTTTTTTTTTTAGTAACTCAATCACTCTATCTCATCCTAACAATGGTAACAATTCGATGCCTGTGACCCACCAAATCACTTAGAGAAACATAATTTTTAAAAAAAAAAGGTGAAAAGGACTCAACGAGATATGGCGAAACTACCATGTTATTTCTAACACCTGGGCTCTGTTCTTTTATGAATAGACTCTATTTAGATAATTCCATCTGTTGATGGTGGTTTTTACTATAGGGCGAAAACTGTAAAAGTCTATCCACCTGACCCGGTATCAGATGTAGTAGACATTGATATGTTTATATTCCGCAAGGAATTTGGAGAATATATCAAAATCTGATGAGTGCCTATGTCTCTCTTCATACTATATTGAAACTCAAGCTCCTAGATGAATTATTCAGTAGTATAGAGCCTAATGAGTATATAAGCTCCTAGCTGCATTACTCACTAATGCCGGAGCCTGCCGAGTATTTTTCCTATGCTATGTTCCCTAGATGAACCCTTAATATTGATACGGCATGATAATTTGTGTTCACTCTCAGCAGAGTAGCACGAATTTCAAAGTATCAAGGTTAAGGTCCTTGCATAAAAGTACTCAATCGGAAAGCATACTGCTCTCTGTCAATAAACTTAAAGAACTCTGTGTCAGCACATGGAATTCAATCAATTTTGTGATAATTCACAAGATTCAGATATTACCCTTACTAATTTTCAAAAATTAGGGTTTTGCGCCCTGCGCAGTATATTAGACCCCGTCGGTCGAAATTAAGCTTAGGCGAACTAGGCAATTAATCCTCCATGGATTTGTAAGTGCAAAATCCTACCCAAAATCAGAAAACAAGGAATAAAAGGAGTCGCGGAATAGGAGCAGAAACAAAGGGAGGTGTGGCCATGCCATAGGCCAGCCGACGCCACTTGCAAGTGGCCACACCCCATGTTGCCCGACCGACCCCTGTTTCCCGTCGACCAATCAGGTCGCTTTAAACCCGCCACACACACATGAGTTGTGGTTGGGCCCATACTTGCTGGCCCTATTTCCGATCGACCAATGAGGTCGCTTTAAATCCGCTACGCGTACTGGAGGTGTGGCCACACCCATGCTTGGCCAATCAGGTCGCTCTAAACCTGCCATAGTATTAAAAGAGGCAAAATTGCGCTAGATGGTCACAATGCCAAATTGGCTTTCCAAAACCGCGCCAACATGCCAATGGCATGCCAAACATGCCATCCCGCTCTGCATGATAATGGCATGCCAAACGTGCCACTTTGCCGCAGCAGCATGCCGAACGTGCCAACGTGCCATAATTAGCACGCCTACGTGCTAACCCACCTTCGGTTCGTGGCCAACATACTTTCAATTAGGGTATCCTAATCAGAAACACGACCTTGCTTTAGTGGCGTTAGTCGAAACCCTAGTTTCCAGTCGTGGCCTAAATTACGCCACTTCGGGCCCCACGACATGCCACGAGCCATGCGGGACCTAGGAAACCCTAGGAATGGCGCTATACCATCGCCACTCATAGCAACCCTTGCTCTTATGGACGTTATCGCATTATGGCCTTGATATAGTTCCTTTGGCGTGGCTATGGCACCGTTTGCACAAAAAACTTACCACGGCCACATGCTTCACGCACTTATTAGGGTTTCGGCATCCCAAACAGTAATTTAGGTAAAGTTGTTGCGCCCACCAAGCCAAGTAATGCTACCCAGAGCATTGGGATTGATGTGGCAATCAGAATTAACGTTTCCAAGCCATATTTGGGTCTAACACCAATGTGCCAAAATCTAGCAGTCATGGCTACGCTAGACGCTACTTGCGCCACCGTGCCGCTGGCATGCGCTAACTATGCCAACCATGTCATTGTGCCATTGACATGCACTAAATATTCCACTACGCCATTGGAATGTTCCAATGGCGCCACTGTGCTATTATCAGGAACCAACAGAATGTGGCCATAATCAATGGCCACCCTCTCTCATGAGTCACAATCTCAGCCGTCCAAATTCGCCACACAATTGACAGGACTATGGAAAGTCTTAGGAGACCATCCAAGACAAGCCTAATAGTGTCACATGCTATTCTCCTGCGGCAAGTCTCCTGACTTTGACTTTCCACACATAACACTCTGCTACACGTTTTCCACGAAAACACTCGAGACATCAAACATGTCACAAACTGGGGAATGCTCATCAGGGTATTGGTCTGGCGGTTTACAGCGTGCGGCGTGCAACACGTCCATTATAAGAAAGTGTCAGAAAGCAGGGCAGTTAGTGGCGGCAAGAAGTAGTGGGTGTAAACTAACCCGTTTCCTTCATAGTGGGAACGTGGTTTCTGGCATTTACACATTACCCCACTTCTCCATCACTCAATCATTCTCACTTTCTACGAGATCAGAGTGCGCTCAATAAGACTTGTGTAAATAGTTTTACCTATTTCAACCAAAACGACAACAGTTTGGTTAACAACAATACAGTATCCAAAAAACACCAAAGAACTGATAGCTTACATTCCGCAAGCCAGTTCCCAAATTCTGATACAAGTCATAAAATAGCCACACCTTCAGAATTAACCATTCTGATCTCAACACCTTCTTCGCTTCCCTCCCTAAGACCAACCCTTCCCCTTCACTTTGTGACCGAAGCAAGACTGGAACGACCATTTCTTGGTTTAGGCCAGAATTGTACAGATTGGTCTCTCGATTCTAAAGTACTCCCATGCAGTGTATTTGTTTTAGGTTTAGATTCGTTTCTCATCCACACACCCAAATTTACCAAAAACAGCAGAAACAGTTTTTACCCCAAAACAATTAGCGACTACAATGGGAGATTAATCTCTCGGTTGCAAAAAAAACCATTTTCCCAATTCCATTTTCGATTTCCTAAATTTCTCAAGATGGTTGATCTTAGGAATGGTTTAGAAACCCTCAATCCCAATTTTACTTCTCCTAGCACTGAAAATACTTCACATGTTATCCATGAATCCGTTCTTTCATTCAAAACCCTTGTCGAGGCTATGGAGTCTTGATATTTAACAACTATTCACTATTTGACGAAAATCCTGAATGATATTGTCGGAATCAAGCTATTATTGTCAAGACGCAGGATGAAGTATTTACGCTTTTGAAAGCGCTCACGGATCAACTATTAAAGGAACCAACACGTATTCATTTTGGAGGAAACGACATCAACAATTCATTTTGGATCAATGTTGATGGTATTAGTCTTTCTTCCAAGATGCATATTCCTACTCATAGTGAGGAGGATGAAGCCTATGGTCACGTTGAATGGAAAAGTATCCACCAACCTAATTTGTCTGCTCATGAAGATCAAGAGATGTTTTATCAAGATCAGAAAGAAGACTCGTGGGATTTATCACGTTCTCATCAGAGTCCTCGCAAAGAAAAGGTGATTTCATTAAGTGCGTCCTTCTTGGAAAATATCAATTCCCATATTGCATCAGAATGAAGAAGATCGTAAATACATTCAGGAAAGCAGGCGTCCTACCAATAAAATATCCAACCTCCAGTCAATCACTAATGAAGGAAGAAATAGAAAAGCTCCAGCAGTGGAACAACCACCCAAACGTGTGGCACCAGCGCATCAGACGGCTTCACCCCGGAAGGTCACTGCTAAGATTCCTGCGCAACAACAAGAAACTGGAGATGCTGCTCCAAACTTCCCGTTCCCGATCGAGGAAGTAATTGAACTCCTGGAAGTATGGATTCAAGACGATGCCATCAAACTACCTCCTGTTAGGCGCCTACCAACTGAGGAACAAATGGCAAATCCCAAGTATTTCCATTACCATAGGTTCGTCAATCATCCAACCAATGAATGCAACAAATTGAAACGCATTTTCAAGGAGAAGGTAGATGCAGAAGAACTTCAATTAGGCACCGAAGGAGTTCACAGAGACCCTCTTCCCATCAGGAGCTGCATGATTTCTGGGGACTCCGTCCACAAAACCGTACAGTCTATGATGGAGCATTTATGTGAGATTTGTATTTCTCCAAGGCGCAACGTCAAGACATATTTGCATCCCTCAATCGTGTTGTGTCAGGCAAGCGGCTGTTTTCAGTCGGGGAAGCCGCTCCCAAATCCCAACCTCTTCTTGAAGGTGTTGTTGGTAAATGCAACTGGGGACTGCTGACCACTGCCCACCTGAGGGATGTCGAGTTCGATAACACACTGATTGACGCGGCCTCTGACTTCAACATTTCTACCGTCAAAACTCTGAGAGCCGCATGAATTTTAAAGCAGGAAGCTGTGCACTTCCCAACTGTGATCAAAAACCCAGAAAAAGAATCAGAAAATGCTTACGGGTACATTAATCTCGAAATCAAGGTGGGAGATGTTCTAACGCACGCCAAATTTCATATTGTTAAAGAATGCCCAAATTATGATATGGTTCTGGGCCGCTCATGGATGCATAGCAACAAAGAAAAACTAGGAGTATGTCATTTGCCAGTTGTTGATGGTGGTTTTTAGCTTAGGGTTAAAATTGTAAAACCTTGCATCTGATGTGGCGTCACTCTGTAAAGAAACAGATCCATGAGTGTTAACCTCTTCACTGGCACATTTATTGAGCAACTCAATATTTTCTTATGAAATTTACCCAGAATGGTGCATGCAGCAACAATCCCAGGTATTCTGTAAATTTTGACACCTTGCCTACATTCAATTAATATAAGTTTCTTTGAATGCTTCTTGTGTTGTTTTCCCCGGCTGAACCCTTAATGTTGATATGGCATGACAATTTGTGTTCACTTGCAGCAGAGTAGCACAAATTTCCAAGTATCAAGGATGAGGTCTTTGCATAAGGTATTCAATCAGAAAGCATGTTGCTCTCTGGCTATGAACTTAAAGAACTCTGTGTCAACACATAGAATTCAATCAATTACTTTTGCGCCTTGCGCAGTATACCAGACCTTGCTTGTCGAAAGTAAGCCTAGGCAAACTAGGTAATTAATCCGACATAGATTAGTAGGTGCAAAACCTTGCCCAGAATCAGAAAACAACCGCAACAGCAAAGGGAGGCATGGCCATGCCATAGGCCAGCTGGCACCACTTGCCATTGTCCACGCCCCATCCTAAACCGACCCTATTTCCCTAGACCAATCAGGTCGCCTTAAACCCACCACATGCACATAAGTTGTGACTGGGACCATACTAGATGGCCCCATTTCCCATCGACCAATCAGGTCGCTCTAAAGCCGCCACACTCACACCAGAAGTGTAGCCACGCCCATGCTTGTCCGGCCCTCTTATATTAACCAATCAGGTTGCTCTAAAGTTTCCACAGTGTTAAAAAGGGAAAACTGCGCCAGATGGTCACAAAGCCAATTGGCTTTCCAAAACCTGCACCAACATGCCAAACGTGCCATGTTGCGCCAATAAGTTGAGAGACATGCCACTCCGCCGCACCAACATGCCACTTAGTGGCAACATGCCATAAATAGCGCCCTATGTGCTAACCTACCTCCTGTTCGTGGCCAACGCCATGAAAAGCTTAATTTAGGGTTTTCTAGTCAAAAGCATGACTATGCATTGACCAAAGCCCTAATTTCCAGTCGTGGCACAAATTATGCCACTTCGACCCCACAACATGCCACGAGCCGTGTGGGACCCAAGAAGCCCTAGGGTTGGCGCCATATCATAACCACCCACGGCAATCCCTACTCATGTGACCGTTTCCACACTATGGACTTTCCATAATTCCTTTGGCATAGCTATGGCGCCATTTGCACAAAAAGTATCGCCATGCCGCGGCCGCACGCACTAATTAGGGTTTCGACATGCCAAACCCTAATTTGGGAAAAGTTGTTACGTCAACCAAAGCCAAATAACGTTCCCCAGAGCGTTGGGATTGATGTGGCAACAAGGCCAATGTTGCCACGCCACATGTGGGTCCAACACCGAGGTGCCAAAGTCTAGCGACCATGGCTATGCCACGCATCAAAGACACCAAAGGAAGATCCAGAGATACTGATGGTCGTATCACCTTTGAACAAAACCAAACACGACGTCAGCTGCGGGACCTGCCTGATGATCATCAGTCCAGACTCCAAGCAACTTAAAGTTAAGGCCTCTTACAATTGAGCACAATGGAGTTCGGAAAATTTTGAAATCCACTAGAGAGGCAGATACTCATTTCTCTGGAGACATGACCTTATCATACATTCCGGAGAGGATCGATGGAGTTCACTCTGATGAAATTTCAAAACCATGAAAGTTATGCGTACAACTAAAGTTCATACTTGCGAAAAGAAGAAGAAAGAACATGATGTACTTACCTTGCCGCTGACGATTGGCACACTCGTGATGGAGCTGCTGACAGCGACGAAGAGGGTCTGGCTGCTATAGACGAAAGCACGGAGCCAGACGAGCAACAAAAACAAAAGAGGATCGAACATAAAAAGGATTTCTTCTTGCTCCATGGACGGGAATAGATGGCTGGGCTGACAACACTCATACCTGTAGCCGACCTATGAACACGCTAATACGAAGATCATTGTCCGCGCGGTCCCGTTGCTGAAGGCCGATTGGAATTTTCATGGTAATATCTACCTGCTTCGTATTTTCCATTTTAATTTCGTCTGTCACCATCTAATGCTTACCCCGCAACAATGTCACGGTTACGTGCTAAGCAGGGGACTTAATGTTGATGGTGGTTTTTAGTATAGGGCGAAAACTGTAAAAGTCTATCTACTTGACCCAGCATCAGATGTGGTAGACATTGATATGTCTATATTCCGCAGGGAATTTGGAGAATATATCAAAATCTGATGAGTGCCTATGTCTCTCTTCATATTATATTGAAACTCAAGCTCCTAGATTAATTGTTCACTAATATAGAGCCTAATGAGTATATAAGCTCCTAGCTGCGTTACTCACTAATGTCGGAGCCTGCCGAGTAGTTTTCCTATGCTATGTTCCCTAGCTGAACCCTTAATATTGATATGGCATGACAATTTGTGTTCACTCGCAATAGAGTAGCACGAATTTCCAAGCAAGGTTAAGGTCCTTGCAAAAAAATACTCAATCGGAAAGCATACTGCTCTCTGTCAATAAACTTAAAGAACTCTGTGTCAGCACATGGATTTCAATCAATTTTGTGATAATTCACAAGATTCAAATATTACCCTGACTAATTTGCAAAAATTAGGGTTTTGCGCCCTGCACAGTGTATTAGACCCCGCCGGTCAAAATTAAGCTTATGCGAACTAGGAAATTAATCCGCCATGGATTAGTAGGTGCAAAATCCTACCCAAAATCAGAAAACAAGGAATAAAAGGAGTCTCGGAATAGGAGAAGCAACGAAGGGAGGTGTGGCCATGCCATAGGCCATCCGGCGCCACTTGCAAGTGGCCACACCCCATGTTGCCCGACCGGACCCTGTTTCCCGTCGACCAATCAGGTCGCTTTAAACCCGCCATACACACATGAGTTGTGGTTAGGCCCATACTTGCCGGTCCTATTTCCCATCGACCAATCAGGTCGCTTTAAATCCGCTACGCGCACTGGAAGCGTGTCCACGCCCATGCTTGTCCGACCCCACTTTTTATCGACCAATCAGGTCGCTCTAAACCTGCCACAGAATTAAAAGAGGCAAAATTGCGCCAGATGGTCACAACGCCACATTGGCTTTCCAAAACCGCGCCAACATGCCAATGGCATGCCAAATATACATGCCAAACGTGCCATCGCGCTGTGCATGCTAATGGCATGCCAAACGTTCCATGTCGCGTCAATGTACTAAACGTGCATGCCAAACATGCCAAACGTGCCACTTTGTCGCAGCAGCATCCCGAACGTGCCAATGTGCCATAAATAGCGCGCCTACGTGCTAATCCACCTTATGTTCATGGACAACGGACTTTAAATTAGGGTATCCTAATCAGGAACACGACCTTGCTTTAGTGGCGTTAGTCGAAACCCTAATTTCCAGTCGTGACCTAAATTACGCCACTTCGGGCCCCACGACATGCCACGAGCCATGTGGGACTTAGGAAACCCTATGAATGGCGCTATATCATGGCCACTCATAGAAACCCTTGCTCTTATGGCCGTTCTCGCATTATGGCCTGGCTATAGTTCCTTTGGCGTAGATATGGCACCGTTTGCACAAAAACCTTGCCGCACCCACATGCCACACGCACTTATTAGGGTTTCGGCATCCCAAACCCTAATTTAGGTAAAGTTGCTGCGCCCACAAGTAATGATACCCAGAGCATTGGGATTGATGTGGCAATCATAATTAACGTTGCCAAGCCATATTTGGGGCTAACACCAATGTGCCAAAATCTAGCGGTCATGGCTACGCCAGACGCTACTTGCGCCACCGTGCCGCTGGCATGCGCAAACTATACCAACCATGCCATTGTGCCACTGGCATGCGCTAAATATGCCACTACGCTATTGGCATGTGCTAATGGCGCCAATATGTTATTATCAGGCGCCAACTGGCAGGCCTCAAAGATGGGTATATAAAAATGAAGCGAAATGAAAACGGGGGCCTACAGTAATACCGCAAGTGCACGGTCGTCAGTTGTAGCTCGTGCAAGTACGGGTCGATCCACAGAGATTGGGTGTGTTTTGTTGTTTCTAGCTAATTGGGTTCCTAAATTTGCTTTGGGCTTAGAATACCAAAGGGTCTTGAATATCAATGGGCTTTGAATACCCTTAGGAACTGTTGCTTTCACAATAAGAGCAAGATGGGCTTTGATTAACTGTGAAGCAGTTTGGGCTTTGGTCTTTTGAATTGCACTGGGCCTTGGATTCAGTCAAGGATCTGGGCCTGTGGATTAAACCTGGGCTTTTATTTTGGTCTTCTGATGAGCTCAAGTTGTGCTCTGGGCTTTTGGGCTCAATGGGATTGAGCTAACAGTGGACTGTGGGCTGGGCTTTGGAGAGGAAGCAGCAGCAGCAGCAGTGGCAGAGAAGGCAATGCAGCAGCTGCACAAGCAGTGCACAACAGCACAAGGCCAAGAAGAAGGAAAGGCAGTTAACAGGAAAAGAAATAGCAGCAGGGGAAAAAAAACAGTACAATGCAGCAGTGCAATGCAGCAAGGCAAGTGCACAGCAGCAGTGCAAGGCAAGTGAGAAAGAGAGCAATGCAGCAGTAGTGCAGCAGCAGACAACAGCAACAGCAGCAGTGGGGGAAGGAAAGCAAAACAGTGGCCAAAGGCCAAAGATGGAAGCAAACCAGAGAGGCAACAGAGTTGCAGGAACAGCAAAAACTAAACAGATTAAAAACTAAACAGCAACAAAACAGTGAACAAAAACAAAACAAAATGGAGCAAAGTGAAAGTGACACAAAGGCAATTAGCCTAAGGCAGGTGGGATGGTGAAGCTAACATGGAGCAAAACTAAGGCAAGAATACAGGCATACTAAAAGAATGGGAAGAGAATTAGCTTGCTATGAGCACTAATTTCTCCCAATGCTCAATCAACAGTGCAACCTAAGCATACACAAAGAATGGCAAGAAAATCAGCTTGCTATGAGCACTGATTTCTTCCATTGCACAATCACATCAAAGCTTCAAATGTATCTAGCCTAGCATTCACAGGAACATAACATTACATGACAGTGAACATTTAACTGACATGACAAATTAACAGTGAACTAACATGACATTGCACATTCAACAGAAACATTAACAGGATATTCTAGAATCTAACAGAACCTTAACAGAATTGAACTAACAGGAGACTAACACAACTAACATGAACATAATTGAAATTAACAATGAACATTTAACAGAAACACTAACAGGATATTGCACAAACATTAACAAAATTTGAACTTAACTGAAATTGAGCTGTGAACTGAAAATTAACATTTTAACAGAACTTGAAAGTTCTGGATGTTGGCTACTCCAAGCATGGTTTTTACAACACACCCATACTACATATTTATACCCACAGACAATTAGGGTTCTACCCAATTTTCCCCCAAAATAACAGTAGCTAGGGTTGGTGATTACTCACCTAATTTGATGTAGCAACATCAAATTGAGCTCGACCCATTACTCTATTTGTTCTCCTGTATCACCTCCATGCATCAATTGCTTCTCTAGCACACGTTAATCCATCAACCCATAACCTAGGGTTTAGGTTAGGTAATGAGTTGATGGGATAAAGGGCTAGAATGATGGGGGAAGGTGTTCAATCACGTGTAGGATGATGACGGAGGTGGTATGGTGGTGTTTGGTGGCGACAGGGAGTGGTGGCGATGATGGTGGCGACAGTTGCAGGGTGATGGTTCTGCAGAGGAGGGGTGATGGAGGAGAGGGCTCGATTGTTTGGGAGAGGGGGGTGTTTGGGTAGGTGGTATAGGCTCGGTTGCTAGGGTGTTAGGCGGATTCATCGAGTCTTGATGTTCTGTGACTCTGAGCTGCGAGATGCGAAGATGGTAGGTATATCGGACGGTGATGTGAAGTGAAGCTTGTAGCGACCGTCAGATTTTTTTGATACAACGAAGTTAACGGCTCTAGATGGGGTTAGGTGTTGTAGTGTAAGGCGGAGATATCAAACGTTGATGAACAGCAAGGGAGCGACCGTTGGATTCAACTACCATCTAATCTGAAGGCTTGGAATTTCAGCGCTGTGGTGCTTGGCAGAGACTTCAGATTTTGATGCTCTATGAAGGAGCGACCGTTGGATGCTTCTGAGAACTGATCTGACGGCTGAGAACGGAGGCGCTTTTGTGTGTAGAAAATGAGGTTGTGCGCACCATTCTTCGCGGCTTCCTTGCGTAATTTCTCCCGGCTTTTCACTACTTTTCTGCTCTTTTCGCTCCGCGACTCATCCGAACTTTATTTATTACCTAAAAATGCAAAATTAATTAATAAAAATATTTATTCTTGAAAACAATGAAAATACAGAATATGGGATAAAATGTAGAATTAATGCGCAAAAGATGAGTTAAAATGCCAACAAAAAGGGATAAATATATACAATATTTGGCACTCATCAAATACCCCCAAACCTGAATTTTACTTGTCCTCAAGTAAAACAAAACTAAGGAAATCCTAACTATACCACTGTCGCTGGTCTCTCGAATGCATTTAGCGTATGCACTAAGCCTTTTAAACCACTAAGTGTCCCTAGTGGACGAGTTGAAGTCTCGTGAAGGTTTACCAGAGGTGTGCCTACAAAACCTAAGGACAAAATATAAGCTCAGATTCCATCAAATGTGACATGTGCAAAACAGTTAAGCTCACAGCAAAATGGAGATGTCAATCTAGCTATCGAAGGCACAATCCTAGCACTGATAACAAAAAAAGACATGTGATAAGAGTGTAAAGTGTATCTACACATGTGTAAAGAAAGATCTGAAGTTATGACTACTAATCACCAAGAGATAGTTTCTCAGGCTAAGAACCGAGGTCGAAATCTAGCTAGCTGTCCGGACTTTACGAGAATTGTGAATGAGTTGTAGGTATTTCACAATTACTCGCGTTGTACATCAATGGCATACACCCTCCTTGCTTATTATAATGAAACAACAAAATGACCATTTACATGACTCTTATTTACATTGACTATTCTCTTTTTATTTTTGGAACAAGAGATGATGGAATTGATAAATACTTGATTTTTTTGGTATTTTTCTGATATTTTTTTCTGAATATATACATCGATTTTTTTTTTTTTTTTTTTTTTTTTCTCTGAAACACTTTTGATACATGTACAAAAGGAAATAAAAAATTACATGACACTTTGCAAGAGGTAGCCCTTTTTGATGCACCCAGTTAAATTCGATGGTTGTCTTTCTTAATGTAACCTCCACCTTCTATCCCAACCAACCAAAGAACAAGCTAGTCAAGTTTCGTTCAGTATTCTAAAGTGATTGGCAATCGTAACTTCCTATCAAACACCTTGAAGATCGAGGCCATACATGTATTGGTAGATCGTGCGCGTGCAAATTTCTTATCACTATGTGAATTGTGCTAGAATCAGGGTGCCTAAATATCTAGACTAAGACTCCTAATAATTACATATTTGCACAAGAGTCAACATTTCAAGGTAAATGAGCTCCATTTTTTTTATGATTTTTCATTTTTTAATTTTTTTTTGGAATTTTTCAATTTTTTCAAAAGAAGGAGTTCGTTTTCAATTATAGCATATTATCGTGGTATCTACTCTATACCCCCAAACCTAAACTAAACATTGTCCTCAATGTTTCAAAATATGGAAAGAATTAAAATGCAACATATGGAAAGGGACATGCTGAGTAGAGTAAAAGGAGAGAGAATACCCGATTTCGGCGAAAGCAGAATTAAAATTCCCTTTATTCAAGGCAAAAATCCAACATATTTCAGCCGAGATCATATTGGATTAGCAAAATATATACAAAAGGAAATTTAACTAACACATTATCTACAAGAAAATTTGGTTTTTTAATGGGATTGGACTTTTTGGAAAAAAATTGGTTTTGTCGGGAGACATTTGGAAAACTTTGGTTTTTATGGGAGAAATTTTTGGTTTTTGAAATTGGGAGCAAAAGAAATATTTTTTTTTTTTTTTTTTTTTTTTCAAAAACAATAAAATGAAGAAAATAAAATTTGGTTTTTTGAAATGGGAGCAAGAAATTTTTTTTTTTTTTTTTTTTTTTTTTAAAAAATAAAATTAAGAAAATAAGATTTGGTTTTTTAAAATTGGGAGCAAGCCCACTGTTGGTCCTTTAATGGAATGAAGGAAGGCTGCGGCCCACAATCGGTTACAAGCTCAGCTGGGTTTAAAAACCCAGAATACAAATTACCAGTCCAAATTAAACAAGCTCACAAAAATTAAATACACAAGCCCACAAATTAAACAAACAAGCCCACAAATAAATTATTACAAACCCAACAGAAAATAAGAGAAGCCCAAAAATTGGCTTTAATATTACATGCCCACAATTAAAAAATTGGAAGCCCACAATTCGGGTTCTCTTAAATGGGTTACCTTTTAAGCACAGCCCAGCTGCTCTGATATTGTTGCAAAAACCCAGTTGGGCTTTGGTTCTTTTCCTTGGTGGCGTCCCAGCAGAGGAAAACAGGTTCAGAACAGCAGGTCCAACAGCAAATGAAGTGAAGCAGATGCAGATGCAAATGCTATGCAGTGAAATGCAAAAATAGCTAATAAAACAACAAGAAAACACAGCACCAATCCCCGGCAGCGGCGCCAAAAAAACTTGGCAGGCTTTTAAAAGAGGTCCTAAAAATTATCCCCGGCCAAAAACTTTGTGGGCCCGGAGATATGTATAAAATTAAGCGCAATAAAAACGGGGGCCTACAGTAATACCGCAAGTGCACGGTCGTCAGTTGTAGCTCGTGCAAGTACGGGTCGATCCACAGAGATTGGGTGTGTTTTGTTGTTTCTAGCTAATTGGGTTCCTAAATTTGCTTTGGGCTTAGAATACCAAAGGGTCTTGAATATCAATGGGCTTTGAATACCCTTAGGAACTGTTGCTTTCACAATAAGAGCAAGATGGGCTTTGATTAACTGTGAAGCAGTTTGGGCTTTGGTCTTTTGAATTGCACTGGGCCTTGGATTCAGTCAAGGATCTGGGCCTGTGGATTAAACCTGGGCTTTTATTTTGGTCTTCTGATGAGCTCAAGTTGTGCTCTGGGCTTTTGGGCTCAATGGGATTGAGCTAACAGTGGACTGTGGGCTGGGCTTTGGAGAGGAAGCAGCAGCAGCAGCAGTGGCAGAGAAGGCAATGCAGCAGCTGCACAAGCAGTGCACAACAGCACAAGGCCAAGAAGAAGGAAAGGGCAGTTAACAGGAAAAGAAATAGCAGCAGGGGAAAAAAAACAGTACAATGCAGCAGTGCAATGCAGCAAGGCAAGTGCACAGCAGCAGTGCAAGGCAAGTGAGAAAGAGAGCAATGCAGCAGTAGTGCAGCAGCAGACAACAGCAACAGCAGCAGTGGGGGAAGGAAAGCAAAACAGTGGCCAAAGGCCAAAGATGGAAGCAAACCAGAGAGGCAACAGAGTTGCAGGAACAGCAAAAACTAAACAGATTAAAAACTAAACAGCAACAAAACAGTGAACAAAAACAAAACAAAACAAGATGAACCAAGGCCTAAGGCCAAGGGCAAGGGTGATAATGAAACTGAAAAGAAGCAATACTAAGGCAAGAATACAGGCATTCACAAATAGAATGGTAAGATAATCAGCTTGCTATAAGCACTGATTTCTTCCATTGCACAATCAGCACATTGCAATCTAAGCATACACAAGGAATGGCAAGAAAATCAGCTTGCTATAAGCACTGATTTCTTCCATTGCACAATCACATCAAAGCTTCAAATGTATCTAGCCTAGCATTCACAGGAACATAACATTACATGACAGTGAACATTTAACTGACATGACAAATTAACAGTGAACTAACATGACATTGCACATTCAACAGAAACATTAACAGGATATTCTAGAATCTAACAGAACCTTAACAGAATTGAACTAACAGGAGACTAACACAACTAACATGAACATAATTGAAATTAACAATGAACATTTAACAGAAACACTAACAGGATATTGCACAAACATTAACAAAATTTGAACTTAACTGAAATTGAGCTGTGAACTGAAAATTAACATTTTAACAGAACTTGAAAGTTCTGGATGTTGGCTACTCCAAGCATGGTTTTTACAACACACCCATACTACATATTTATACCCACAGACAATTAGGGTTCTACCCAATTTTCCCCCAAAATAACAGTAGCTAGGGTTGGTGATTACTCACCTAATTTGATGTAGCAACATCAAATTGAGCTCGACCCATTACTCTATTTGTTCTCCTGTATCACCTCCATGCATCAATTGCTTCTCTAGCACACGTTAATCCATCAACCCATAACCTAGGGTTTAGGTTAGGTAATGAGTTGATGGGATAAAGGGCTAGAATGATGGGGGAAGGTGTTCAATCACGTGTAGGATGATGACGGAGGTGGTATGGTGGTGTTTGGTGGCGACAGGGAGTGGTGGCGATGATGGTGGCGACAGTTGCAGGGTGATGGTTCTGCAGAGGAGGGGTGATGGAGGAGAGGGCTCGATTGTTTGGGAGAAGGGGGGTGTTTGGGTAGGTGGTATAGGCTCGGTTGCTAGGGTGTTAGGCGGATTCATCGAGTCTTGATGTTCTGTGACTCTGAGCTGCGAGATGCGAAGATGGTAGGTAGATCGGACGGTGATGTGAAGTGAAGCTTGTAGCGACCGTCAGATTTTTTTGATACAACGAAGTTAACGGCTCTAGATGGGGTTAGGTGTTGTAGTGTAAGGCGGAGATATCAAACGTTGATGAACAGCAACGGAGCGACCGTTGGATTCAACTACCATCTAATCTGAAGGCTTGGAATTTCAGCGCTGTGGTGCTTGGCAGAGACTTCAGATTTTGATGCTCTATGAAGGAGCGACCGTTGGATGCTTCTGAGAACTGATCTGACGGCTGAGAACGGAGGCGCTTTTGTGTGTAGAAAATGAGGTTGTGCGCACCATTCTTCGCGGCTTCCTTGCGTAATTTCTCCCGGCTTTTCACTACTTTTCTGCTCTTTTCGCTCCGCGACTCATCCGAACTTTATTTATTACCTAAAAATGCAAAATTAATTAATAAAAATATTTATTCTTGAAAACAATGAAAATACAGAATATGGGATAAAATGTAGAATTAATGCGCAAAAGATGAGTTAAAATGCCAACAAAAAGGGATAAATATATACAATATTTGGCACTCATCACCAACAGAATCTGGCCATAATCAATGGCCACCCTCTCTCATGAGTCACAATCTCAGCCGCCCAAATACCCCACAGAATGGACAAGCCTGTGGCAAGTGTTAGGCGACCAGCCAAGACAAGCCTAATAGCATCACATGCTATTCTCCTGCGGCAAGTCTCCTGACTTTGACTTGCCACACATAACACTCTGCTACACGTTTTCCGAGAAAACACTTGAGACATTAAACATGTCACAAACTGGGGGATGTTCATCAGGATATTGGTCTGGCGGTTTACAGCGTGCGGCGTGCAACACGTCCATTATAAGAATGTGTCAGAAAGCAGGGCACTTAGACGCGGAAAGAAGTAGTGGGTGTAAACTAACTCGTTTCCTTCATAGTGGGAATATGGTTTCTGGCACTTACACATTACCCCACTTCTCCATCACTCAATCATTACCACTTTCTACGAGATCAGAGTGCGCTCAATATGACTTGTATAAATAGTTTTACCTATTTCGACCAAAACGATAACAGTTTGTTTAACAACCATACAATATACAGGAAACACCAAAGAACTCATAACTTACATTCCGCAAGCCAGTTCCAAATTCTGATACGTCATAAAATAGCCACACCTTCAGAATTAACCATTCTGATCTCAACACCTTCTTCGCTTCCCTCCCTAAGACCAACCCTTTTCATTCACTTTGTGACTGAAGCAAGACTGGAACGGCCATTTCTTGGTTTAGGCCAGAATTGTACAGACTGATCTCTCGAATCTAAAGTACTACCATGCAATGCATTTGTTTTAGGTTTAGATTAGATTCTCATCCACACACCCAAATTTACTAAAAACAGCAGAAACAGTTTTTACCCCAAAACACCATCTACACAGATTGGCTCTTCAACTCCTACAACCATGATGCTTCCATCTACTTAGATTGGTTAGTGCCATTCTTAATAGGCATAAATGTTTAGGCTCTGTAATTTAATAATGCAACTAAAAAGTTTCTCCCATACCCCAAAGCTAAATCTAACATTGTCCTCAATGTTCTAAAGATAAAATTAAAAGCATGAACAAGGAGAAACCATTACCATTTGAAGCAAAAGAGTCAAGGAAAGATATTACCGTGTTGCATGAGCATGGGTTACCTCCCAAGAAGTGCTAAGTTTAACGTCTTCAGCCAGACCAAGAAAGGATTAGTCACCTTATAGAATCTTAAAGTAATAGCCGGAACATCTGTGGGTCATCAAAACCAAATAAAACTATCACAAATAAAAGGAACCTGCAACATGCCAAGAAAATTAACAAATAAAGTACACCCTTGTCTAATTTCTTGTTTAAGGCAACTATATCTAGTTGTCGTTCAGGTTCAGGATCTATGAAAGGGTCTAAATAAATTTCTTTGGGCTTGTGTTTCTCGTAGGTAAGATCCGGATTATCATGTTGTTGAGTCTGGAAAAACTCAAATAAGAATTTAAAAGCACATAACAATAACCTGAATAATTGAGGATCCTCTAAGTAAAACAAATTTGACTCACACAGTTGGCCACAATGAAAGTGATGGTCATTCTTAAGAAAATTTGTAGATTCTAATCTCCTAAGGTACTTAGGCTTAGTTTCAAAACATAATAACTGACACATTTCAAATTCAAACATTCCCACAATTGGAAGAAATTTTTTTGGTGGGAAAACAAAATCAATATGGGTATCATAGCATGGGTAAACCACATCAACCAGAGGATGGGTTTCTAACAACTGGACTTCTTCCTGGACATCATTAGGATTGGGAAAACGTGTCTGAAGATGATCTTGTAAAATGGTAGAGGTACATATGTCAAGTCCCAAGTGAGGGATATTTGTAAGAGTTAAAGGTAAGTCACATGGATAATGATAATCACCCCCAAACTTAGAGTTTTTGATGTCTCTAGATAGACTAGCTACAATTTCCCTAATTTCTAGATCATCAGAATCCTGAAAATGGTTAATTGCTTCTTCTAGGTTATACTCAGGTGACGCATCCTCAAAAAGCTCTACAAGTTCATCTTGGTCGACTAAGACTATTGTTTCTAAATCGCTAGACTCTAAAATATTATTCTCAGAATTAACTCGTTCTTCTAAACCATTATCGGCCTCGTAAAAAGGAAATACTACATCGTCCAAAGTATGGGTATCTCTAGTCAAATCCTCGTCCTTTTGAATATGTGAATAGTTATTAAAATTATTTGGTTTTGAACTAGAAATAACATTATCATTATGAAGCTCAATTGGAGTAATAAATTCCTGATCACTATGCCTACATATTTCAGATTCTTCATCAATACTATCCTCATCATAATCATTATTATAATAACATGAAAATGGTTGAACCTCATCGAAACAAGTAGTGTTACCAATTCTAACTTCGTCATCTTGATTATGCAAATAACTATCCTCATTTTCAAGGGTATTATTGGAAACTAAGATTATTTTCGAGCAGTTCTGTTCTGGGCCTCTAACAAAAGCTTTTGAGTCGACTCACATGACTTCCTTATGGTATCGTGTATAGAAGGTTCACTCATAGGTGCATTTTGTTTTTTCATTAACACAAACCTATTTGTATTCTCAGTTAATTGTTTGAGAGACTCTTCTAGAGGAAGAAGAGTTTCAGAAGGATCATAATAAGGACTAGTTTTCAATATTTTCATTATATTGTCCAAAGACGAGGAACTAGTACTGTAATATTCCTTATTTTCTTTCTCGTTTGACCCGTGCTTATGTGGATAGTAATTGGGCTCACCATGGTATGATTCATAACCCTGAAAAGGTTGATGCTCCCAACCACTATTCACACTATGGTCATAAAAATAATAATGTCCATTTTGATCAGTCGGATAATCATTGTATTGGCTATTGTAATACCAGTTCGGAATTTTATGTGCATATCCAAATGCAAATGCTGGGGTTGACTATTTCGGGTAGGCTTGGGTTACCTTTAGAAAAATATACCTACAGTCAGAGACTGTTCAAAGGTACGAGTCTAAGGCTTGTAGTGTTTCGGATGATAACGCCCAGAGGGTTCACTGTACCAAACCACGTGTTTTCCTATTAATCGGTGCCAGACGATGCAATAATGTTGTTCACGTGTGTGTTTATGTTCGTGCTTTCAGAGCTTCAACACAAAAGAAAACCCACTGACAAGGGATTCGTGGGTGGAAATAATTTTACCTCCCGTACCAGACGGGAGACGAATCGGTTGTAGTCGACTCAGGCCACCGACTCCTATGTCAGTGTACGAACCTGAGGGGCCGAGACAGTATCGTAAATGTCGTCCTTCCCTGCAGCAATTTTATAAAATTAACCCTCCTTAGGGCTTTAAAAATAGTAATAATGTCCAAGTCCAAAAATAAAGTCCAAAAAATGTCCAAAAATAAAAATAAAATTTACAGAAAATACAACAAACCTTAATACATTTTTCTAAAAATAAAAATCTAGAAAATAAAAAATAAAAAAAAAATCTTCTTCACTCCTTTTGGATTCCTCTTTTCTTTCCTTCTTTGGCTTTGCTTTCCTTTTATAACGCTTTTTCTTTCCTTGTAAAAGAACCGAAAGTACCAAAGGCGTAAAAGAGAACAAAAAAATCTAAAAAAAAAAATCTAAAACCTTAAACCTAAACAAAAGTTCGCGCTGACGACGCCAATAATTGATGTGGTTTATAGATGGTGGTGAAAAGGATTCGATTCTCGAACTTGTGAAGATTCGTTTTTAGATTCAAATTCAAATAGAAAAATCAAATTGAAGTCGTTATCAAGATTTTAAAAGCACTGAGACTCAGGATTCCACCAAGCTCCAATTTTTATGTGATTTAATCTAATCAATATTCATGCAGCTCTTTACGTTTAAAGTGATTCTAATATTTTGCATAGGTAGATTTTTAGAATAATAAGTGTATTTAGAAAGCATAGAATATCAAAACATAGGTCTAAGCATAATCTATCAAGAGAAATCACAATTGTTTAGGAAAAATCATTCAATCAATTCTCAATAAAGGCAAATAATCATATAAGAAAATTGCAAGGATTAATTAAGTAGAAATTACCACACAAATCTTGGAAAATTGGCTTCCTACGCCGCCTCAGGAAAGAGGTTTAGCTCCTCATGTTATTCACGTGATCAAAATAGGTGTTCATAGGTCAAAAAGGTGAAAAACAAGATAAAACTAATAAAGCAGTGGGTTTGTAACAAATATAATTATTACAGAAACCACTGTTACAGAACCTATTGTTACAGAGAGACCCTAACCAAAATAATATTGGAAAACTGTTACAA
Source organism: Papaver somniferum (assembly GCF_003573695.1). Lineage (NCBI taxonomy): Eukaryota > Viridiplantae > Streptophyta > Magnoliopsida > Ranunculales > Papaveraceae > Papaver > Papaver somniferum. The sequence goes on along the minus strand of NW_020645971.1, from coordinate 4,342,666 downwards.
TCGAAAGAGCAGGTGACGGTTTTTCTGGTTTTTTTTTTCCTCTCGACTGTGTTTCCTCTGCTGTTACCCCAAGGTCTCCCGATCCCCTTTTCTGACTCGCACCCATCTTATTTATACATAACAGAGTCGAGAATAACTCGAGAAAATCTTCCATATCTCTCCCTGACTTTTAACCCAAGGCACGAGATTTATTCTTCTCCTCTCTTCTCGCACGCGTATTCTGAGTTTCCTTGTAAACTCCAACTTGCCGCTGATAGAGCCAAATCATATTTAGTATATATCCTACGGTCCACGTACATCCCAAAACAGAGCCACAAAATTTCGAAATATCATCTTTTCTGTTTCGGTCCTTTCTTCTTACCGCATCCTGAGTTGTCAATAAACCCTCCTCCAAAGATAGAACTCCACGTAATTTCCAAGTTAAGAACAGAAGTGAATATACAAAAAACCATGAGTTACTGCCACACCCTGTTTGCCGATAATCAATGGATATCTTCTTCTCTTTTCGAATATAAGCCCATTACCAACTCTGTTTCAATGCCACATGCCCATACCAATTGAAATCGATTAGAAAGTCCACGTAAAACTCGTCTGAATTCTTCACAGCAAAGTACGCAGGCGAGAAAATAATTTCCCGCCAAATCTGCTTTTGAACTGGGAAAGATGAAGATGCCCCTTAACCATCTATGGGGTGCTAATAGAAGTTGCCATGGGGTTTCCCCTTATCAATTGGGTGCCCCTTATACAAAATGTGGTTATAAATAACACACGTCATGGGGTGTGAATAATATTTTTCTGGGGCGTCTACAACATACTTTCGGGGTACATCATTTGAGTGCCTTTAGTAATTCCTTCCGGGGGTGTATACCACTTTTCGAGCCAATTTTTCCACAATGTTTATTTCTCCAAAAATACCTATAAAGACATAAAACACCAAAATAAGTACAAAAACGGGTACTAAAAATATAGAAAATCGAGATCAAAATAGACACATAAATGCGTCTATCAGTACCCAATCAATTACTTGTCTCATATGTATGGTTGACAAGAGCATGCACACAATAATCTAGTTGGTTTTCAATCTCAATCCTATGACAACTACCAACCATACGGGGGTATAACCAAAACCAATCTTTTAGTTATGGTCAATATTCCGCGTACCCTTTTGGTTATTGTCACACATACCAACCTTCTTATGGTAGGTATGTAAGTGAACAATCACTAGGAAGGGAGGATAGTTATTCTAATCATATTTTTCATATTGCTGCAGAACATATATGTACTAAAATAAATGGGATGACACAACAAGTTGAACGACACACACATAATATGGAGAAATACCTTGATCCATCATCCTCTAATCATGAGCGTACAGTTGAGAGTTTTACACCAACTAAGGCTTGTGATAGTGTATCTAAACCTATTCTTGATCTCCTTGGTGTAAGGAAACCTAGTTTGAAGGAACTTGAGAGGAGGTTCTATCAATTGGTTAATGAAGGCCTAGCATCAGATGGAGAAGTTATTAAAGCTAAAAGAGCTTTAATAAAGGAGAATGATAGACGTTATTCTACGGGTTACAATGATGATTTTGAACTTTTTGAAAACCCTTGTAACACGGATGAAGTTATTCCAGCTCCGGATCATTATAACGATCGTTCGCCTATTCAAAAGGTGAAGTCTTGGTATAACAAAAACGTCGTTCAAGATAGTGTAACGTATGAGGGTGTTGAAGAAGTATTGATCTAGAATGAAACTGAATTGAGTAATGTGTGGAAGACCCAATTGAGCTTGCAAAAGATTGTAATGATTATGTTGATGTCAAGACTTTAGTTGAGGCAAAGAAAGATGAAGAATTGTTACAAGGTTTTAAAAGCAATGAGTGCTTACGCCTATTCGCTCACATATGTATTGAGAAATTCAATATATCTGTATATATGAAATTTACTAAGAATGGTGCGTGCAACAGCAATCCCAAAATATTCTGTGAATTTTATCTTCCACCAGCATTATTCACTAATGCATGACTTGCCTAGTATTTTCCTACGCTATGTTCCCACTCAATATTGACATGACATGACGATTAAATGTTCACTCTCAGCAGAGTAGCATGAATCTCCCGAAGTGTCAGTATTGAGGTCTGCATGGATGTACTCACACAGGCTGCATCACTCTCTGACAAAGAGACCAACGTGTTTACACGCCTTTCAATTAAAAGTTAGCGTGATCGAACGCGTTTAAATTCCTTAAGGGAAATCCAGACTGTCCATATCAGTCTTAAGAAACGACCACGGCCACATGATTTGGCCACACAATTTAATAGGTCTAGCCTACTCCTAACAGGACTAGGTGATCGTCACGATAAACACCAGCGGGCCAACTAGCATCCCTGCCGGTCGAAACTCCTTAGCTCATCCGCTGCACACTCAAACGTTGGCCTGAACATGGACGTTCACGCTATTAAAAATAAGGCTCAAACGAACTAGACCGACCATGACGGTCTTATAAGCATCACATCCATCCAACTTAGCCAGCCAAGTTGGACGGCGTACATCGTGTTTTGGGCGATCAAAGAGGCGTCGTTGTGTTCACCGGAAATCACCTTCATCTTTAGTCGATCGAACCTCACCCGGAAATCATCAAAACGATTGCCCAAAGTAGGATGATCGCGCTGTTGAAAAATATCTCAAAGAGCTAAGACCGGCCAAAACGGTCTCAAAACATCACGACCGCCCAACTTAGCTAGCCTAGTTGGATGGCTTAGATTCTTTCGAATAATTAAAGAAGTGTTAACGTGTTCACCATCAACCCAACTCCACACTTGGTCGATCGACTCGCTCATAACAAGATCAGAGCACATCAAATCGCCGTCCCAAAGTAGGGAGAACGTACCGTTTGAAAACCCTAAAAAATGATGTGCGGCAGCGCACTACTGTTGCAAATCGATCGTGACCACTCATCTTCGCTAGCCGAATCGAGTGGCTTAGATATAATTTCAGATGGCCCAAGAGATTTCAGCATGCACACCAGCGGCTCATCTTTGCACATAACCGATTGGCCTGTTCGAATCAGCGCCCAACGCTTTGATTCGACTAGCTAAAACAGGGATGGCCGCACGACTTCCAAACCCTAAATACAACAACGAAAATATACAACTGCTGCAAATCATCTCGTCCATCCAACTTCGCCAGCCTAGTTGGATAATGTAGATTTGTTTTCAGAAATCTAACAAAGTAGCATTGTGATCACCGGCCATCTCTTCCCCACAGGGAGCGATCGACCAAGTGATAGCTCGCCCATAGTGTCCTCAAACGAACACCCAAATAGGGCCGGTCGTGCTGCTTTTAATATGCTTGATTCGTGACTGATTCGATCGATCTCAAAAACAACGATGCTTCTAGCACATCGATTATTTTCAGCTGCTTATTCGAAAGCGATGATTCACATACATCGATTATAAGCAATGCTTTATAAATATCGGTTTAACAAATAAATTATTATTTGACCTAAAAGCACTACGTGATGCTTTCAGCAACGAGTCCCACAACTCGACCCACTTACTCGAGACATCAAACATGTCACAAACTGGGGGATGCTCACTGGGTTATTGGTCTGGCGGTTTACATCGTGCGGCGTCCAACGCGCACAATACGAGAAAGTATCAGGAAAGACGGACTGTTAACGGTAATGAGAGTGGTGGGAGAACGTGTGGTCATTCTTCCCTCATAACGGAAACACGATGATCACCACCTTCAGCAAAAACCCACTTCTCCACTACTTAACTTCCTCCACTTCCTATGAGATCATGGTGCGCTCAATGACTTGTATGAATAGGTTTTCAATCTATTTCGAACAAAAAAGACAACACAAGTGTTATCAACACAAGTAGTAGCCAGAAACCATTTTTCTGATACAAGTCATAAAACATCCACACCTTCATAATTTAACATGCTGATCTCAAACACCTTCTCTTCTTCCCTCCCTAAGATCAACCTTCTCCTTTACCTTGTGACCGAATTGAATCTGGAACGACCGTTTCTTGGTTTAGGCTAGAGTCTTACAGATTGATCTCTCGAATCTAAAAGTACTCCCGTGTAGTGCATTTGTTTAAGATTTAAATTCGTTTCTCATCAACACACCCCAAATTTACCAAAAAAACAGCAGCATCAGTTTTTACCCTCAAACAACTGGCGACCACAGTGGGAGATTAATCTCTCGGTAACAAGATCTCATTCCAATTTTTCTCAAATTCAAGATGGTGGATCTTAGGTCTAGATCAGCGACAAATCCCGATGTTACTGGTGCTGACAAAACCCCTGGTGTCAACTTTCCTGCTGGTGACACCACTGTACCTCCTACCAGCAGGCGTCTCGTGGCACTACATCCTCAACCACCAACACCAACGGCGCATGAAACATTCCTTAGGCGTGACACCTCCAATTACAAGAGCTAAAAGCCGTTGCCTCCACTCCTAATGTTTCTTCGAGCATAACGCCCCTGGTTGTTACTAGAGATACTGCCACTCCCCCATCAGGACGAGAGACTGGAGGAGCCAGAGGAGGCCAACCCCCTATTACCATTTTCGATTTGATGGAAAGACAAGAATTTCTCGCTAAGGCTCAGACAGACATGGCCACAACTCAGAAAGAGGTACTCACTTTTCTCAAGACGCTAACCGAACGACTACCACAAGAGCCTAGTCATCCCGTGGAGCCAATAAAGAGTACTTTCAACACTTTGGGTGCAAGCACTTCAACAAAGCGTGCATTCATGGATGATGAAGTTTGTGTTGCTCCTGAGCGCTCAAGAGAAAGGAATCAGCTGTCCAACTTCATCACACGTGAGGATCTGGAGCGTCTCCTCCAAAATCAAAGCAAGGAAAACCAGGTGGACATGCACCAGCATCAATCTCCGTATTCTCCTGATGTGCAAAGAGTTCCCCTTCCGAGAGGATACTCCTGTCCTCAATTTTCGTTTTATGACGGAACTGGTAATGCTCGTGAACACATCTCTCGTTTTCTGGAGTCATTAGAAGAGCACGAATACAATCATGTCCTCCGCCTGAAAGAGTTCTCAAAGTCACTTACCGGGAGAGCGTACACCTGGTACAATAACATTACACCAAACCGTAGAGCCAATTGGATTCAAGCACTATTATCCAAATGTGACTGAACATCAATTATTAGAGTTGTGCATTAATGGCATGGCACCTGTCTATCGCGCTTTACTGGAGAACCTGCGCCTTCCAGACGTTCTCTGAACTTCATGAAGCTGCTAAGCGGTTGGCTACAAAAGCACCAGCCTTGATGGAAGGAATCAGGCCCACCAGGAATGAAGATACACGTGAGATTCGAGGAAACAGACGTCTCATCAACAAACAATACAAAACTCAACCCTCTGTAAGGGTGGTGAGTGTAGTAGGAAAGAGAAAAGCTCCAGTTGCAGAACAACAACTCAAACGTCCAGCACCAGCGCATCAGACGACCCCATCCCGAAAGGCCGCGATTAAAGATTCCTGCACAACAAAAAGAAACTGGAGATGCTGCTCCAAACTTCCCGTTCCCGATCGATGAAGTGATTGAACTCGTGGAAGTATGGCTTCAAGATGATTCCATCAAACTACCTCCTATCAGGCGCCCACCAACTCAGGAACAAATGGCAATCCCAAATATTATTGTTACCAAAGATGCAAGAGAACTTCAATTAGGCAGTGAGGGAGTTGGCAGAGACCCTCTTCCCGTCAGGAGTTGCATAGTTCCTGGGGACTCCGTCCACGAAAACGTACAGACCATGATGGAGTATTTATGCAAATAATAATAGGCGAGTTTCCGCACACAGTGAATCAGGGAAGAGCTGCTTCACCAAAAAAATAAAGAAGGGAGAATAAACTCGCATACGTGATTTATTATAGCTCGTCAATATTCATGGTCGTGACAGACCAAGGTCCATGCTCGTAGCTGTCGTTCCTTACTTTCAAGATCCATGGCCATAACCACCACTCGTCACTGCCAAGGTTTGTGTCTGTAGTCATAACTCGTCCCTGTCAAGAATCTTGATCGTAGCCATCCAAGCTCTAGCCAACTGGTTTTGTACATAGTCATCAACACAGATGCAAAAGGGTGATACCCTCATCATGGTCAACTCATCGACCATACGAGATAGAACCACGTGAACTGGGGACTGAGGCTTAGCGTGAAATTCCTTCACCGTCAGTCAAGGAATTCTTCAGCACAAGAGAGACAGTCAATCAATAAACATGTAATTTGCAAAGGAAAATCAAACTGAAGGTTGGTCGAATCCTTAAACATTATTGTTATCTCTCCTATTTCGAATTACCGGAAGAGAGTGTTGCATGCGTTGAGATGTTACAATAGAAACGATATTCTTTCCCATGAGGAGAAAACACGACTTGTCGGTCAGCACTATTTGTGTGTCGTCTTCCCATCTGCCATATCTTATCGCCTCAGAAGAATGGGAAGAACTCATTTTTCAAAATCAAAAGTTAAGGGCGCCCTCACTGGAGTTCTCTCCAGAAGCCTCTTCAACGCACGCTCAATCCAGAAGCCGCTTCAACGCTCTCTCCAGAAGAAGCCGCTTCAATGCACGCTCCAGAAGCCGCTTTAACACACGCCCTAGAAGCCACTTCAACGCACTCTTTCTCCTGAAGCCGCTTCAACGCACTCTCTCTCGTGAAGCCGCTTCAACACTCTCTCCAGAAGAAGCCTATTCAACGCATACTCCAGAAGCCGCTTCAACGGGCGCTCGCTCCAGAAGCCGCTTCAACGCTCTCTCCAGAAGAAGCCACATCAACACACGCTCCAGAAGCCGCTTCAATGCACGCTATCTCCTGAAGCCGCTTCAACGCTCTCTCCAGAAGAATCCGCTTCAACTCTCTCTCCAGAAGAAGCCGCTTCAACCCATGCTCCAGAAACCTCTTCAACACACGCTCACTCCAGAAGTCGCTTCAAGGATCTCTCCAGAAGAAGCCGCTTCAACGCACGCCCCAGAATCCGCTTCAACGCACGCTCTCTACTGAAGCCGCTTCAATGCTCTCTCCAGAAGAATCCTCTTCGACGCTCTCTCTCCCGAAGCCGCATCAACACTCTCTCCTGAAGCCACTTCAACGCTCTCTTCAGAGGCCGAAACCGCTTCAACACCTTACCAACAAATGCAATGGAAGTACGTCTTTCAAGAGAAAATAAGCTCGGGATAATTACACTTGGGGATTGCCAGCACATGATGCCTTCACGTCCCTCAACCGGTTTATTTCTAATATCAGCAATCATCAATGTTGAAGCTTTACGAGCCGCAGAAAATTCTCAACATGAAGACGTACATGTGCATCAAAGACTCCAAAGTACAAATCGGAGATGTTTTCACGTGTCCAGCAACGCCATCGATTCTGAAGTGTAACTGAGGACTACTCATCGCATCCCATTCCATACAACCATCCAAGATTCAGAAGACGGTTCAAAAGACGTCGCTTGGAACGAAGTCCTTAAAGATTCGCGGCACAGCGTCCATCCGTCTACCTACCTAGCTGGCACGCCATAAATCATCAAGAAGCGTGTAGTCTGCAAGGGGAATGTCAAACAAAAGAATGGGAGATCTCAGATTGCAAAATCATGTACACAGGCTCTACTCTAACCTTACCGAGGAGCGCTACGTCTAAAGTTTCGAGCATGAATGAGGGATTATTATTCGATCAAGCCCTGGATCCAGCCACATGAAACAAAGACTACTAAAAATCAAAGAAGTGTCATCAACGCCCGGGCCAATGGTACCTTCACTAGAGTCCTCTCCGGAAGCCGTTTCAACATCCTCTTCAGCTGCTTCAACATCTTTTACAGAAATTGCTTCAGCAGCCTTTCAAGGATATTCCTCATGATAGGGCTCGTCCACATCAGAGTCGAGGATTATGATGTCGTCATGAAAAAGGTATTCATGTTTATCCAGGAATTCATGTTATGCTCCACCCTCCTTCACTTTAGACGGGCAGCAAACCTTTCATCCCCAGCACTTGTTAGCTGAGATGCTTCATCGCGCCTCCAATTTTCCTCCATGCTAACTGAAGCCAGGAAAGCTTGGACACGCTCTCGAACGATACTCAGATGTACAAGGGACTTGCAATGCAGTTTGATATCCCAACCAACAGTATGCCTAATCTACCTGGGCCAACCGACATCATGCTAGGGGAACGCTTACCTGGACACCTCTTGAACGTGACATGTTCCAAGGACATGCCGACCCATCTCTCCTGGTAACATATAACTTTGTCTCATAAGTTTTACCTTTATTTTCCACCATCTAGTACTTACCCTGCAATAATGTTACTGTTACGTACTAAGTAGGGGACTTAATGTTGATGGTGGTTTTTAGTTCAAGGGCTAAAATCGTAAACCCTGTATTTAATGCGATGTCATCCTGCAAAGGAACATAAGCCATTTCAAAGCAATGAGTGCTTAAGCCTCTTCGCTCACATATGTATTGAGCAATTCAATATATCTATATATATGAAATTTACTCAGAATGGTGCGTGCAACAGCAATCCCAAAATATTCTGTGAATTTTATCTTCCACCAGCATTATTCACTAATGCATGACTTTCCTAGTATTTTCCTACGCTATATTCACAGCCGAACTCTCAATATTGACATGACATGACGATTAATTGTTCACTCTCAGCAGAGTAGCATGAATCTCCCGAAGTGTTAGTATTGAGGTCTGCATGGAAGTACTCACACAGAGTGCATCACTCTCTGACAAAGAGACCAACGTGTTTACACACCTTTCAATTAAAAGTTAGCGCGATCAAAAACGCGTTTAATTTCTTTAAGGCAAATCCAGACTGTCCATATCAGTCTTAAGAAATGACCACGTCCATATGATTTGGACACACAATTTAATAGGTTTATCCTACTCCTAACAAGATTAGGTGATCGTCACGATAAACACCGGCGGGCCCACTAGCATCCCTGACGGCCGAAACTCTTTAGCTCATCTGTTGCACACTCAAACGCTGGCCTGAACATGGACGTTCACGCTATTAAAAATAAGGATAAAACGAACTAGACCGACCATGACGGTCTTAGAAGCATTACATCCGTCCAACTTATCCAGCCAAGTTAGACGACGTAGATCATGTTTTGGGCGATCAAAGAGGCGTTGTTGTGTTCACTGGCAATCACCTTCATCTTTAGTCGATCGAACCTCACCCGGCAATCCGTAGGCGCATAAAAACGATTGCCCAAAGTAGGATGATTGCGTTGTTGAAAAATAGCTCAAAAGAGCTAAGACCGGCCAAAACGGTCTCAAAACATCACGACCGCCCAACTTAGCTAGCCTAGTTGGACGGCTTAGATTTTCCTTCGAATAATTAAAGAAGTGCTAACTTGTTCACCATCGACCCAACTCCACACTTGGTCGATCGAATCGCTCATAACAAAACCAGAGCACATCAAATCGCCGGCCCGTTTGAAAACCCTAAAAAATGCTTTGCGGCAACGCACTACTGTCGCAAATCGATCGTGACCACTCATCTTCGCATGTCGAATCGAGTGGCTTAGATCTAATTTCATATGACCTAAGAGATGTCACCGTGCACACCAGCGGCTCATATTTGCACATGAGCGATCGTCCTGTTCGAATCATCCCAGTTCTTTGATTCGACTATCTAAAACAGGATGGAGGCACGGCTTCCAAACCCTAAATACGACAACGACAATATACAACTACCGCAAATTATCTCGTCCATCCAACTTCGCCATCCTAGTTGGATAGTGTAGATTTATTCTCAGAAATCTAACAAAGTAGCATTGTGATCACCGGCTATCTCTTCCCCACAGGGAGCGATCGACCAAGTGATAGCTCGCCCATAGGGTCCTCAAACGAACACCCAAAGAGGGTCGGTCGTGCTGCTTTTAAGACGCTTGATTCGTGAGTGATGCTTCTAGCACATCGATTATTTTCAGCTGCTTATTCGAAAGCGATGCTTCACATACATCGATTATAAGCAATGCTTTATAAATATCGATTTTACAAATAAATTATTATTTGACCTAAAAGAACTACGTGTTGCTTTCAGCAACGATCCCACGACTCGACCCACTTACTCGAGACACAAAACATGTCACAAACTGGGGGATGCTCACTGGGTATTGGTCTGGAGGTTTACAGCGTGCGGCGTGCAACTCGCCCATTACGAGAAAGTGTCAGGAAAGACGGACGGTTAACAATAATGACAGTAGTGGGCGAACGTGTGATCTGTCTTCCCTCATAACGGAAACACGATGATCACCACCTTCCGCACAAACCCACTTCTCCACTACTTAACTTCCTCCACTTCCTATCAGATCATGGTGCGATCAATGACTTGTATGAATAGGTTTTCAATCTATTTCGAACAAAAAAGAAAACAGAAGTGTTATTAACACAAGTAGCCAGAAACCATTTTTCTGATACAAGTCATAAAACAGCCACACCTTCATGATTTAACATCCTGATCTCAAACACCTTCTCCGCTTCCCTCCTTAAGATCAACCCTTCTCCTTCACCTTGTGGCCGAATTGAATCTGGAACGACCATTTCTTGGTTTCGGATAGAGTCTTACAGATTGATCTCTCGAATCTAAAAGTACTCCCGTGCAGTGCATTTTTTTAGGGTTTGAATTCGTTTCTCGTCAACACACCCCAAATTTACCAAAAAACAACAGAATCAGTTTTTACCCTCAAACAGTATTAAATGTATGTGCATTAGAAATCTTATTGAATGATTTTGTTTTTCGATATCCGCCATAGGAAACATTTGATTCTCATACTGTGCAGATTTGCAAACAAGAAACCATAGAAGTTTTCGAATTCTATATTCTCCGTACACTTCCATGTGTAGAAAAGAATAAGTGTGGGGGAAACTTCTATGGGGCGGTAGCTTCACTTCTGTTTTCTTGTACTAATAATTATGTGAAGCGAGTGTTTGCAAAACAAGTTGCATGGAAGGATCCCCAACTTTTCATATTGTTGGTATATGGGAAGTTATTCTTGCGAGGAGCTAGTCGGGCTGACGACTTTAAAAAAGCGTTAAATGGGAGGCAACCCATTGATTTTGTATCTCTTATCTTTTATTTTTTCTTTTCATGTTTTTATTTTATTTTATTTTCTGATTTCTTGTTGCATACCATGTTAGGAATTTCCCACCTTATATTTCACTTTGAATGACTAAATTTACGTTGATGACAATGTAAAGTTTAAGTGTGGGGGAGTGTTTCTCATACAGAGTTTTTAGCCTTGTTAGTTTTACCTTGTATATATATATATATATATGTAAAAATGATAAACTTCTAAGTCTAGAAACTCGTGCCTTACACTAATGGAAACATCGTGGTTGTAGGAGTTGAGGAACCTAACAATAGAGTTTATTCATAAAAGGGCATAAATCAGGTGTTAGAAATAACATGATAGTTGTCACCATATCTTGGAGTCGTCACCATATCCTTCTATTTTTATTTTTGCAAAATATTTGTTTCTCTAAGTGATTTAGTGGAGCACCAGCATCGAATTGTTATTACTACTAGGATGAAGTAGAGTGATTGAGTTACTAAAAAAAAAGACTAGACCAATTAGACCAATCAGAGTATATATATATATATATATATATATATGTGAAAAAAATAGATTGACACTTGGATAGCAATATGTGTGTGTTCTCCCTATCTCTGTCGCCTAAACAATCGTGGAATGTAGGATCCATGGGAATTACCATGTAATCTTATGACAAGAAGCATGTGCTTGGATCCAAAAGATCCAATCATGTTATCAATTCTACCAAAAAACAATTGATTGAAAAAAAAAGTTATTATTGTTCAATAAAATCGACCACTGGTTCCCTTGTATATGCCAGCTGAGTTGATCTAGAATTAAGATTATCGACCGTTGGTTCCCTTGTATATGCCAGCTGAGTTGATATTAGAATTTAGACTAATATCTCAATACATTAGGATTCATAGGATTTATCTTGGCAGTCACCTTCAGATAGATATGGGAAACACCGTTCACCTTAGTCAACGTTCATAAAACATCTATCTCTATATCCATCTTCTTAATCTATTCATATGATTGTGGTTAGTTAGATTCCGAGTATTGTGGTTTTTTTCAACTTTCTGAGTAGAGATCTGTGACTTATATATGAATTGGATTCTCATCAGGGTACTTTCTTCTGTAGTCATTGAGAGTATGGCAACTAAAGAGATTGTTCAGTGTCGTTCTTAGATTGTTCACAGGTAACTGGAGTTGGAAATATAGGTTTTGTGGGTATACCTCTTGTAAACCCTCACAAGACTATAACTTGTCCACTAGGGACACCTAGGGGTTCAAAGTCTTGTAATACATGCTAAGTGTAGTCGTATACTCAACGAAATGAAGTTTTATGTTTTAGGATTAGTTTAGTTTGATTTGCTCGAGGACTAGCAAAGTCTAAGTGTGGGGGAATTTGATAGGTGTCTCAAACACCTTGATTTTATATTATTATTTATATATGTTTTCTTTGTGAGTTTTCTTGTAAATTATGTATCTTATGATTGTTTTTGAGCTTATCAGGTACTTTGGAGTCATTTGGAGCAAAAAGGGCAGAGTGGTCATTTCTTCGCAGGCGAGTGGCATGGGATTCGATAAGGGATGTCATTTGGTTGGCCCTTATCCTATCTATGGGTACCTATAGTCATTCTGGATACCCCTATCTACTTCACCTAAGTGGGTATAAACATTCTCATTCCTACAGAAAACCCTAAAATTGAGAGAAGTTATTCCTCTCAATCATTTGTATCTGAAACTCAAGGAAGAAAGAGAGGCGTTAGGTTATTTATTAGGTAGAACTCACATTCGCAGCTCTAATGTGTTTGTTGATGAACTTAGGAAATTGGCAGAGTAACTTGCTCTCTTGAAACTCTAGGGATTTTGATGATAAAAGAGATTAAATCATAATTCTAATCATGTATGCAAGCACATTGATAATTGATAGGCGGAATACCAATTCCAAGATGGGTTTTTCTTACATATGCCCTTTTTTATTGTACATTGATAATTGTGTTGGGAGTGAGACAAAAGTTAAAACAGAAAAGTTGATGGATATTTAAGAAATCACGATAATTTCTTAATCTAGAGATTTTGCAAAATCCGCCTATATAATAGCGATGGAGGAGTAATAAATTAATAGTTACTCGATAAGTTCATAAAACAGTTATTTATCCAAAATCATAAGTTGTGTTTGTGTTGGGTTGAAAAAAAAAACTATAGGTTGTGAATTAGATCCTTACCTTTTAGTATGTAATTCTTGTGCCTCGAAAGTGCCGTTACCAAGATAATGGCGAACAAATAAATATAGACCATCTTTCTGGTTTACAATGCTCTGTGTAGCAATGTCTTCCTTATCATTTGAAAGACCACAAAATTCATCAGAATCATCTGATCTAAAATCTACCTTAGCAATTAACTTGTACACATGAACATACACATAATTAGTGCCAATTATATGTAAGTAAATGTATGAAACTGTAAAGTAACAAAATAATGTAGAAGTGAGGTTAAGATTGAATATAAGTTGAATCCATAGGTTTATCATTTGATTCCATATGCTCCATTAAAGAGTCTACAATCATATCATCGTTGTCCTCCGGAATGTTTGAATTCCTCTGTATATTAATTTACAATCAAACAGATATGATTAGGTACTTAGGCTTGTGAGACAGATTCCATAAAGATAACTTTTTTAGATATTAATTGGATTGTATGAGACAGTACCACTGCGCAAGTGGTTTAAATAGCATGTGCACATCCGTTTTGGATGGTTAACATGTAAAATAAGTTTGACATATTTAAAAGTCTTGCAGTTGGGTTATATTAAGCTTTTTGTGTGGTCACATCGAGATATTTTACTTCATATGATCCCATAGCTTTCGGAAAGTATAGTTATTTTGATCATTCATACTGACTGTCTGGGTGAACTACCTTTAAAACGTCTACACCTACCCATTGACCATTGTCCCATTTTCCCGAGAAATATAGGGGTCCTATTTAGGGGATAAGTTAGTGATTTCTAAGTGGTCTTTTTCTACTGATCATAACGAATTTTCAGAATTGTTTTTAGGCTCCGGATTAGTTATCCATTCTCTGGAAGGTGTTGTTTGATATTCTTTGAATTAGTTATTATATGGGTAGTTCAACAAATTATCTGCGAAAATTGAACCTGCAACCTGTAGGTTGGAAGTCCAAACCCTGGCCAACTGGGCTAGTGCCAGTTGTTTATAAAAACATCCTTTTATGGTGGGTACATTTTATCTTTAGGACATTATACCATTTACTTATGTTTGTTCAAAACATGAAATTCTTATCTATAATTTATCAACAACATGATTGACTTCATTTCATATCTTTCAGAATTATTTACTTGCTTTTCAAGGGTATTTCAATGTTTCCGCAGCAAAACAAAAACTTATTCTATTCAATATCCATATGGGTTAAATAACAACAAAATCATACATGTATATATGATTTTGTTGTCAACTATATATTGTCAACTTATTGAAAAAAAAAATACTGTATATTGTCAAAATCGTTAACTATAAATGTATATCGTGTGCATCCGAACTTAATATATTCTTTCTTTTTATTACAAATGCAGTTTTGTACTTTTTTTGATAAGAAACACACCATGGAATTAACAAAGAAGAGAATTACAAACATCCGACAGGTTCTCATTCCTAATCAAAGAGTTCAAAAAGGAAGGAAAGGAGACCCAAAGACCCTTAAGACTACCTATTCTAGCTCGACGTGCAAGTCGATCCGCTAGACGATTGTTCAGACGATTAACATACAAAGTTTTAAAGAAAATAGACTTAGATAGTAAACACCGACATTGTTCAAGAAGATCACCGCTCCGCCAATCTATATTACAGCTGACTCCATTAAAAAAATGCACCAGTTGGAGACAGTCACTAATGAAAAAAACTTTGGAGAGATTCATCTCTTCTACCCAAGAGATCGCCAAAATTAGAGCAGCAGCTTCAGCACCTACCGCATCTGAAATCAATCCAAAGTCAGCTCTCGTACTTCTTACATTTCCTGCACAGTCACACCAGATGACACCCATACCCATGTTAAAATCTTTAAATGAACCATCAATAAACATGAAATGATCCACTTCAGAAGGTAGAATCTTAACATGACCATAATTAACAGAGGGACTACACTTAGGAGCAATATAAGAGTTTATCATTCTCTTGGTATCCATAATAACTCGATTCAGATCGATTGAGATATGTCTAAAGATAACATCACACCTCAACTTCCAAATATACCACATAACTATAGCACCAACAGAAGGCCAAGAAAATTTATAAGGCGAGGCAGTAAGATCATGGCTATGCCAGTACAAAAATAAGTCATCAATCCATTCAATATCAGTTTAAATCATATGTTGTAAGGAAATTCCAAACCAGATATGAGCAGCAATAGGACATTCAATAAACATATGCATAATTGATTCTTCATGATTATGACAAAGGGGACACACAACATCCACTTCTTGATTATACAAATGAAGCAAAGTATTCACAGGAAGCATATGAGCAAATATTTTCCACGGAAAGAACTTGATCTTCGGCAAGCATTCAATACCCCAAACTTTTCTCCAAAAACTAGAAACTTCAGATAAGACTATATCATTCACAAAGACCCTATGGGATGATTTAACTGTAAACTTACCATTCATTGTATGAGCCCACATTAAAGTATCACTAAGATTAAGATTTAATTTAATAGTTCTAATCCTAGTAACTATCTCTTGCGAAAAAAGAGTAGAGAGCACATTCACATTCCAGCAGTTAGTATGAAAGTCATAAAGTTCATTAACATACGTATAATTACTGCAAAAAGGATGAGAAGAAGACGGAGGAATACCAAGACCTGGTATCCAGACTGCATTCCAAATGTTGGTAGAAGCCCCATTACAAATTTTAACCACATAGTTAGCCTTGATGAATCGTAAACTATTTACAATACTTTTCCAGATCCAAGATGAAGATTGAGCTGCCTTATCAATTTCCAACAAATTTTGATTCTTAAAATATTTATCTTTGAGAAAGGAGGAAAGTAATATATTCGGGGTTTTTCAAAATTCTCCAACCAAGTTTACATATGAAGACTTTGTTAGTAGCATAAGTGTTTCTAATACCTAAACCACCATTCAATTTGGACCTACCTAAATCACCCCAAGAACGAAAATACGCAGCATGCTTAGGATTCCTTTTAGACCACCAAAAAGATCTCTGAATAGCATCTATTTTAGCAGTGACGGACTTAGGAAGAAGAAAACAAGTCATATGGTAAACATCTAAATAAGAAAGCACATGCTTAGTTACTACAGTTCTCCCAGCAACATTGAGATTAGTCTTCTTAGTTGAGCTTAATCTTGAATAAAAAATTTCAATGAGAAAGTTGAAAGATTTAGTTTTATCTTTACCTATAAACAAAGGAGTACCTAAATATTTTTCAGAACTACTGAGAAATTTCATTTTAAGAGTTTTAGATAAGATTTTTATATGCCTATGGTGCATATTATCACTAGTAATGAATCCTGATTTATCAAAATTAATCGCCTGTCCAGAGGCTTTCTAGCATAAGTGACAGAAGCTTTGGAAAACAACATACAATCATCGGCCAAAAAAAAGTGAGATATGGAAGGACTATTCTTCTTAAATTTAAACCCCTGAATCAGTTTATGCTCTTCAGCTTTCAATAGTAATTGAGAAAGTACTTCCATACAGAGAATGAAGATATAAGGCGATAACCAATCACCCTGCCTAATTCCCCTAGAAGGGAGGAAAGTCGCTCCCGACGAACCATTTACCAGAACTGAATAAGAGACTGTACTAATACACTGATATATCATTTGACACCAAGCTTCTGAAAAACCAAGTTTCTTAAAAACAGCAAGAATGAAGGACCATTCTAGCCTATCAAAGGCTTTAGAAACATCCAGCTTAATAGCAATGTGACATTTTTAGTAGTTTTCTATTTTCTTTTAAAAGCATGAAGAACTTCATGGGTAATAATAATATTATCATGAATCTGCCTATTGGCAAAAAAAGCAGACTGAAAAGGAGATATCAAAGAGTCTAAAATCGGCTTCAAACGATTGGTTAATATCTTAGAAATTATTTTGTACACAGAATTAGATAAGCTAATAGGTCTGAAATCATGAGGGGAGGCAGCATTCTTGATTTTGGGAATTAAGGTTATAAAAGTAAAATTAGACTGCTTAAGGAGGTACTTATTTTTAAAGAAACTCTGCACAAGAGAGATAACTTCACCCTGAACAATGTCCCAGTTATCCTTAAAGAAACCAGCCGGGAAACCATCAGGCCCCGGGGAACTCCAAGGAGCTAAAGAATTGACAGTATCCTCAATTTCCTTTATCGACGGAATGGCAGTTAAAGAAGAATTTAAGTCTTCAGTAATAATAGGGCTAAGAGCTTCATCAATATCATTATTACTAGGACTGGAAGAAGTAAATATTCTTTTAAAATGCTTGGTAAATAACTCAGAAACTTGATCTTTGTTCTCTAACCAATTACCCTGGTCATCCCTAATTATGTGAATGGTGTTATACATATTTCTAAGTTTCACAATATTATGAAAAAAAGTGGGTATTCCTATCATAAAGAGTGAAGTAGTTTATTCGAGATTTTTTCTTATAAAAAGAGTGTTCAATTTCGTACCAGTAGTCAAGCTGATTGGAGTAATTAAGGATATATCCTCAAATCTGAGGAGAGTAAGGCATGGCTTGTAGCTTTTCTAACTCAGAGTTTAATATTCTTTTTTTATAACAAGGACATATATTAATTAGGAAGTTCTAGGCACTGCAAGCCTATTTAACAGAGCAGAGAACCAAGGAAAATAGATCTGGTACTCTTCTAATACGAGTTTCTTTCTCCTGACTTGTTTAGCAACATTGTCTGCTATATTATTAAAATCTCTCCTAACATGAGAGATTCTACAGAACTTAAAAGAAGAAATAAGAGTCTTAATATCCTTAATAATCTGATTATTCTCCCATCTAACTTGAGAAATATCTGTGGTAACATACTGCACCATAACTTCAGCATCTGCAAAGATATGGACCTCATGAATGTTGAGAGCTTTAATCCAGCTAAGAGCCTCCATGATTGCCATGCACTCTGCAGCTTCTGAATCTATTACTCTGTTTGCATACGATCCCTTAACTCCATCGCAGGTACCTGTAGAGGACAAAAGCACCATTCCAGTGCCAGAAGTATTAGTCAAACTATCAAATGAAGCATCAACAATTATTTTTGCATTGTCAGTATGTTTTCTCCTGCTAAGCTGAAGTTTTGCAGGTGAAATTGAATCCTTGAGACTGTAGAGCAGTGATTTAGGGCTTTGTTTTGGAAGGCATGTTCACATCTTTCTTTCCAGATTACCCAGCATGCCACCATTAAAGTTATTCTCCATATATTTTCTTAGTGGTTTTAATATGTCCAAAAGAGTTGATGTTCCACTTGACTAAGTCAATCTTCACATTATTGAGTTTATTAACAACCACAAAACTAGGTGAACCATTCAACTTTTTAGCCCAAGAACAATGCAGAATATATTTGAACTCAGGATTTAGTTGCCAGCATCTAAAGAATTTATAAGGAATATTGAAATGTTTTTCCCAATGAAAACATTTAACCAAAATCGGACAGTGATACGACCTGAATTGGTAACTCTAGTTTGAGGAAGAACTGACACCCATTTATCATTCATAAATATTTTATCTAACTTCTCAAAAATAAAATCTAATGGATTTTTAAATCTTCTGTTACACCATGTGAAAGGATTTCCAAAGGAATAAACTTCATTCATATTCATCTTAATGACACTTTCTTTAATAAAATTAGGAGGAAAAGATTTTTCAGGGTTCCCACCTTGTTTATCAGAAGCATGCAATATGAAGTTAAAGTCTCCCACTAATAACCACGGATTATTATTATTGTCATTCATATTACTAAGGAAATTCCATTGATTCCTCATACAAGCCAAGTTTAAGGAGCCATAAATAAAGGAAATACACAGTTCTTGATAGCAGGCGTAATGTCGCGGAAAATGTGAATCATATTTAAGGAACAACCAAGCACTTCAATATTCGATTTTTCAAAGTATCTGAAAGCAAGTCCACCCGATTTTCCTACCGCAGGAATGATATTCTAAGAGTCAAAAGGTAAGTGATGGGTAAACCTTCTAACAGTGTCTACATAAACCATTGTTTCTAAAAGATAAACACTATCTAGTTTATGCTTCCTAACAAGATTTAACAGATGACGCCATTTCTTATCGGAACAGCACCCATTCATATTCTAACACATGAACTTTAGTTTAGAGAGATGAAAACTATAAAGACAAGAAGAACTAATCAACCTAACAAGAGAAACACCCAAAAAAGAAAAGTACCAAGTAATAAAATATGATAATAAAAGCAGTGATCAGGAACAAGAAGAAAACGATAATATAAAACCAATAAGGCAGGAATACGAGAAAATAAACTGAGAGGTTATACAAGGAAACTTACAAGGTCATGAACCAATGAAGGATCCGCTTCCATAGTGTCTGAGTCCATCATCATGAGATCAATTTCTTTTTCAAACTCTTCATCAGTAACCACAGGCTCAGGAGGAAGAGTGGCTAAAGGGACAGGCTCAAGCACTAATCCATCCTTAATGTCTTCATTATGATCAGCATTAAAAGCAAAACCATTATCATGATTTGCGTGTAAAAATACTTCAGAGGAGTAACTCATTTCTGATGTAGCATTGAAAATGAAACCAGCTGAAGTAAAAACAGACTGTGTATAAGCCATGCAAGAGTTAGACCAAAACATGTTGGTATCTTCACTACCTAGACTAGAAGAAGACCCTAAACTTCCCGAATTGAAAGACATCTTAGAAGGAGGGGGAAAAGGGGGCACAGTAGTAATTGGAGGCCAACAAGGAGTAGGCATCATTGAAAAAGAAGATGTTACTGCATCAGAGCCTAAATAGACTAATTCAAATACTGACCTAGCTCTTTTCCCTTTTCAATCATGCAAAAGACCATCGACATCAAAAGACATATCTTCAAAAGACGAAGGAAAACCAACTGAATTTGGTTGAGACGAAACAAGCTCTCTAATTGTCAAAGGAGAATTTCTAGGTTTATCAGATGGAAAAACAGGAGAAAATGATGAAGAACCTGTATTTCTGAGAGCTGCAGAGGGATGCAGACTGACAGAAAAGCCAGATGGCTTTGAGTGCTCATCAGATACAGCATCAGCAGCAACTACAGAATTAGCCTTCCCTGCATTTGAGCATTCACCATCTTCAGAACTTGAATGCACATTAGTTACAGAAACATGAGTGGCCCTAGGAGATGGAGCCGGCAGAGCCCTGACAAAGATTCTCATTCGAATCTCTCTGCAGTTATCTTCATTATGGTAAAGAATGAAACACTTCTTGCAAGCAAGAAAAGGCAGTTTTGGGTAGAATACAGTCATATAATAAGGCCTCGTGCTGGTGTTGATGACAACTTTCCGAGTAAGTGGATACCTAAGAGGCACCATCAATTTAGCTTCATAAAGATTCCCTACAGGAGAATCCGCTGACACAAAAGTTCCCAACTGATCTAAGACCTCTCTAGCCCTCCCTTTGTTAACCAAGTCTGAATGAATAGGGATTTGGACATGCATCAAAGTCTTATCCCAAACCAAATCAAAAATAGATTCCAAATTACCTAATGGTTGGACTGCAAAAAGCTGGCCAAACAGAAGAGTAGGCCTAGCAAGGAAAGTTGAATCCCTATCTTGACTTTTCTTAAACATAACTACAAAGAGATTTTGAATACCCAATTCTTGGACATAAGGCTTAGCAAGTTTGAAGTATGGAGAATTGATTGTCCAGATTCTATTGAGATGATGCTTAATTGAAGTTTTATGGTAATTGCGACTATCATCACAGAGAAGAGCAGCAAAGCGAAAAGGAAATTCTTCAACATCTTCATCTACATTAAGGACTCTTACTTGAGCAGCAGGAATTGCCATTGAAAACTTACAAAATGGACTCAATCAGAGAAAAGCAGAGAGGAGAAAAAAGATGAGTGCAGATGAACAAGGGTATTGAGGAATATAAAGGGATATCTATCAAAATAAACAAACTAATACTGATACTGTTAATGATAGTGTATGCCTGCAGTAATGACATTGACAACACTTTCTTTTAGGAATGACAATTAAGAACAAGAAACTGAACAGACTGAATAACATATTCTTCATTCTCAGAAGATCAAAGGAACAACAGAGAGAATAACAATCAACATGCCAAGTGTAGTAAACTCTCTGATTTATCCATTCATCATCAGTGATAGCATTAGTGCTCTTCTAATTACTTCTTAACATCTTTAAATTAAAATATCTTAATAAAAAATTAAAGAATTGTTAAACATAAATTTTTATGCATTGTGACAGTAAATTAATTTCCACAAGCAACCAGCAGAGAGATTAAAGCCTATTAACTCCATTAATACTTCAAACAGAAACTATCATAATGAGAATAAACCATCACAAACTAAGATCAGTTCCAAGATAAAACTTCACAGAGAAAAAGAATCTTTGAAATAATAGCATATCAAATCCCTACTTTATGTAGGATCTCAAACCCCCATAAACACTCCAATTTACAGATATATAACTTGATCCTTATCCGACTCAGAATCTTACGTATAACAATATAACCATAGATGATGAGTAACAATGAACCATACCCCAAAATCAGAAGAAGAGTTGTCCTCTCAATCAGTTGTTGACATTTGAGAATCTCATGATGCTGCCTCAAAACTCTATGTCCGCACCTCCATTAGCTCATGATCTAAATATGAAACAAATAGAAATAAGATTGAACTAAGTTAAAACCAAAATCAGACAGATCAAAGACACAAAACTATTATTTGATTTTTAAAGTCATAATAACTAAAGAATTAAAATCAGAAATAAAGAGTTTAAACAATTTTAGGGTTAGGTCATAACAAAGATGATCTTCAATCTGTAAAAGTAAATACTCTGAAATGAGAAAATAGATAGGCAAATGGTTTTAAAATCGAAAGGAAAACATGAAATTAAAGATGATTTGCAGAAGGAGTTCTTGAATTTCGGCAGGATTCGTCGAGAATTTTGAGATTGACTAAGTCAGCATCGCATGACTTATCACCCCAGCTGTCAAATGCAGTTTTGTACATCAGTATAATTTCTTTGCGTTTTTTTAGGCCTAATAATTCGGTTTATGTTTTTTTTTTTTGTTCTTAGCATCTTGCAGTAAATTAGTTGCTTCCAATATGATTATTTTATTTTCGCTGGAGTCATTTGTTGCATCAAGGAATTGTATAAATCACTTGATCATCCAATAAATGCATTTCTAAGCCACATATTGCAGCTTCTGTTCGGTTTTCAGGTGCATACTTTAAAATTCTTACCTCGATTACCTTTTATTGGGATAGATTATTGATCTGGGTGTAGATTGCCTTTCCTCTTCCTGCAGTTGAAAGCAAATTGTAAACAACTCAACTAAATTCAAAGAAAGGAATCTAAAGAATGGTACCAAAGTTAACTTTGACCCCACTTTCATAGACCCTAACTATACCTCTCTTTCTAAACTGGTAAACCCTAGCCGTGTTCTACCACAACTCAAACCCATCTCAAACTGTATGCAGCAATCACGTCCTGTAAACTTGCAACAGCCTTCAAATTTCGCGCCTTCACAGACGCATCGACGATGAATCATTTGAAATTATGCAGGCCTAAGTATGCCTGTATGAGACAGCTCCTTCAAAAATAAACAATGTAAATTCAAAGCTTATGTTTCGTAATTCTTTATTTTTTTGTTTAAGAGCATTTTTCTTTCTAATTGGACAAAAAATACATATATACCGCAACTACCTTATATGCTCATTACGCTTCTACCCATTTTACAAAAAAATAAAGGATAAAAAATGGTTAAGCACTAACCAAAATCAATTAAAAAAAATCGCGAGTTCTCAAAGTTGTAGCCAACTATTGCAGCTGCACTGGTCTCTCTTCTTGTCATCATCATCGTCATAGATTGTAATGGAACTTGATCATACTGTAGCCATTATAATGGACTGGTGTGACTAAAGTGATGCTTAGAATCATCCACAATCCAGCAGAGCATTTCCTTATTCTCGTACATACTTATTATTACAACAAATAGAACTTAGTGGCAACTTTATTCTCCGTCACGACCATGCTCAAGATGATGTATTGCGTGCTACTACATGCGCATGTATGTCCTACTATATATTGATACCGAAAGCATTTGCAGTTTGGGCTTACTATGCCATATGTGGAAGTTGAACCCACAACTACATGGATGAAAGCCATGTGCTCTACATTTGAGCTAAGACAACAGTTAACATGTTTCGAAATCTATATCGTAGTGATAAACTCATACGACTCATACCCGTCCATTTTACCAGATATTTACTAAATAACCTCATCGTCAACTTACCTTGATCAGCTTTTCGAATTTTGTTTGACGAGTGAAAACGTAACCTAAACTAGTGTCACCATTGGGCGTTTACAACTGCTATAATAAAGATCAAGCTTTTCAGGAGGACCTCCGACATAACCGATCCATCTCTTCAGGTCTTTGTGTACATATTTCACCATTAGCCACGTGTTTATGAAGAAACACGTGGAAGGCATGCGAATCAAGCCATCAAAACATGATGAGACACGCTTACAACCAAGAAGCATATCCCATCAACATCAGATCTTCGTCCAGATAATCCGATGGCAGAAAATTAAGGTGTACCGAAGTATGATGTTACCGCGGAGCACCAAATAGCTCCCAAAGATCTACTTTCTCTTATCCCCAGAAAGATCCAAGATCAACGGCAAGGAGAAATCTGATTGACACGGATGTGACAGGGGCAGAAGACACTTGTCTGACACGAGCAAACGTATCAACTACCCGCATTAAACACTCTGAGCAGTGTACGTGTCAATCAACCCATGGAACGAACGAGGAAAACCCTTCGTGATCAAGCATAGAACGTAGGGGGCATCGTAAAGGAAGAAGACCTCTGCGTGATGGACACAAATCACAAGAAGATAAGGTTGCAACGGCTCTCAGAAGTAGGCCCCACGATCCAACCCTATAAATACCCCTCTCCACCAAGAGAGAAGGGGGTCGACCAAGTTAGAGTAATTAGAGGAGAAGATAGGAGAGGGAGAAATAGGAAGAGTAAGTATATCATTTATCTCTGCAGACCTATGTACACTCAAAAGTCATTCGACTATCTTTGTAACTGTTCAATACATAGTGAAACACCAATCCCCGTGGATGTAGGCCTTAGTGCCGAACCACATAAATCTCCATCTTATTTATATTTCACCACTTTTATATTCATCGTATATCCCTTACGTTTCGTATTTATGTTCGTGTTTGTATTCTTACTCATTATACGATCAACTCCTGATATTACTCGACTAGGCAGTGATGAGCCCGAAGGCTTTGAGTCGATGAATCGATAGTATCATCCATTTTACGCATCTATCATATTTAATTCAAGAGTTTTTTGTATGTGCAAACCTTGTTTGTGAACACGTGGACTCCCTCGTGATTTGTGTGTTCACAATCTGGCGCTAGAAACAAGGACTTTATCCAGGTAAAAGATTTATCTTATCCTGTGATTTCACCTTAAACGCGCACTATGGCTTTGCTCTATTATTTTTAGCATCACTTGTCTGTTTATTGGCCAATTAATACTAAGGATTCAGCGTGCTTTCAAAACCTTTTTTATTCTGGGTTTACTGTCTTTATCTTCAGGGACACCATTTCAAAACAGACAGATCCACGGCTATCTATCATAGATATGCACGTTCGGCGTATTTTAAATTGATTAAAAGACTTAATAATCAGATTCACGGGTATTCGCTACGGATCTGCCTTTTCAAAAGATTTCCTATTTTTATCTTCACTACGGATATAGATCCATGATCGTTTATTAGAGTATTTGTACTGCGAAAACAAGACTGTTGAATTCTTTATGTTTTTTTCTTTTATTAAGGCCCTCGGGCAACTCTCTTCTTTCTTAAGGTAAACATTTTTTATTCCATACATTTTACGAGCACGAATAACACTAACCCGATCCACGCGGATATCTCTGGTTCTATTTATTTGAAATTACCCTATGCAGAAGGACCCAAGATGGAAAAGACACTAGAGGCAGGAAAAACCAAAGCCTCATCAAAGGAAACACCGAGGACTACCCCGGTCATGACCCGAAGTACGCAGAAAGGAGACAAAGCTAAGACAGTTAATCAGAGGCAGGATGCTGCGGAAATCACCTCACCTTGAACACTAACTCCATTGCAGCCGCGACTCTCAAAGCAGCAGCAGCGAAGAGCAGTGCGACTGCTGCGGCCCTCCAGGCTGCAAAAGCTAACAAAACTTTGGCTACAAACCAAGTCCATCAACAAAGAGAATGGGTGGAAGAATCTATGACACATCAGCCCGAACACCCGCCAGCCTTCGGAATGTCGTCAACAAGCGGTCAGAATCAAACTATACCAGCGGCTCTAGCACCGCGGGTGGAAGCTCAACCGAGGGGACCAAACTTGGAGATACCAACAATCGAAGCTGATCCTCTACCACCCTTAATACACACAGTAGATGAAGGGGAAACCATGGCCGTAGGGGTACAAGCAGAAACTCCCAATCAGGGGTCTAACCAGTCCCATCGACTGATGGCTGAGCTCGAAGAATTGAAGAAGAGCCAGCAGGTCTACGCAGATGTCGTAGCTCTGATGGCCAGAGAAAATCAAGACTTAAAAGATCGGATTGCCCAAAGCACGAAGACCAGCCAACAACTTGACGAAGCAAATTCTAAGGCACCAAAACCTAATCGATGCCGAAGAATCATCCTAGCAAATGCCGCTAGGGGAAGCAGTGCATATGATCCGGATTATGCCGCCGAAGACTCAGATTATTACGATAGTGAGGATCGAAGAAAAAAACGCTCAACTGAGTATGAGAACGTGGGACATCACCGCGTAATGGAAGAGATGCGTGATGATATGATGGCTGAGATCAGGAAGCTAAAAACCAGACAAGGCAGAGGAAGGCTAGAAGAGGTGATGAAAGAGGCTAACTCCACGCCCCTAACTCATCGCCTGGCAAACACCCCCATTTCGCTGAAGTGCCATGTCCCAACTTTCGAATGCTATGACGGGTCCAGTGATCTCGTGGAACATATCCGGTATTATAATCGTATATTAGCCCGATGGAGTCAAAATGACGTTGTCCTCTGTAGGTATTTCCCATCAAGTCTGAAGGGGTCGGCTTTGTCTTGGTTTGACAACTTGCCACCTGACTCCATCAATTCCTACGATCAACTCGCAGAGAAATTCTTGAGAACCTACATGTACAATAAAGATGTCAACACCGGAATGGATAAACTCTTTTCGATGGCAATCGGTTACAAGGAGAATACAAGGGACTACACCAACAGATGGCACAAGATCTTCCAAGCTATAGGGAGTTTAGATCCTGTAGTGAGCATCAACTGCTACAAATGGGGATTAGACCGAATGAGTCCACTGTTTGTTGAGATCCACGGAAGCGTACCTAAGACAGAAGGAGATCTTCGAATAATTATTGAGAAGCATGCTCGTCTTGAAGAAATCCAGCGTGAGAACCGACGGTACAAAAATTGCGGTAAATACGGATTCGTTGCTCGGACTTGAATAGATTTAAAAACAAAAATATATACAAAATTGTCACAGGATCAAGAGATACTAGGACTCAGAGTTTCACCAATTCTTATACTCATGCGATTCATGTATTTATTCTAAACAGTTATAGCTTCTAAACATCGACTCTTTATTTGCCAAAATAGATTTTAAAAATATTAAGTGTAAATCTTAAGCATGGCCTATCAAAAGGATTAGTCCCAAGCATAAACCATCAAATGAAATCACAAATAATTAAGAAAAATCATAATTCAATTCATAATAATGCAAATAGTCATAAAAGAATTAAATAAAAATTATTCATGCATAAAGAATGGTTTCCTCCATCATCCCAGTATTGGGGTTTAGCTATTCATATCAATCACACACTCAACATATTAATTCAAAGCTCAAAGTGTGATTAAAAGAGTCAAAAGTTATAAAATAGTAGTTCTGAGACTCACAAAACACGTCCAGAAAAGAACGACAACAGAAAACTGCAGCGAACTGCGACACCTCTCTTCTGCTGTTGAGCTGCTGAAAATAAGACTGTTCTGGAGCTGCTGAAAAAAAGACTGTCCTGGAGAGTTTGTTCTTCGTGTTCTTGAAGCTTTTTAATGGCAGCAGCAGCAGGTGAACATTGCTGTTTTTCCTTCTTCTTCGCTCCTCCTGGCTCTGGCTCGACCCCAAACTCTTCATCCCCTTTCTATGACGTAAATCCACTCTTATATAGCCCTCAAATCCCCCAAAAATCTCTACTAACAGCGACCATTCTTTTTATTCTTCTCCGCATGCAGTTGAGAGAAAATCTCTCCTGTGACTCTCTACGCGTGCTGTTAGCTATGAAATAACAACCAAACTATTCTTAGGACTTGAACAGGACCAAATACATGTATATCCAGCGTGAAAGTCTCCCAAAAATTTCTCACAAAATATTTGAACGTGAACAACAACATACGTGTCCTGTTTGGACTTTGATTTCTTCTCCCGGTCATTCCAGCCACTTCTGGCCCTTAAAATCACCCCTGTTAACTTCCTATAAGTCCATAGAGTAAGCCCAAACATTTCCAGCCCTTTAATCGCACTATAGCTCCTTCAAAAATTCCGATCAAAAACTGCCAGTTAACAAACTCACTTTCCCGCCAAAACTTCATTTGAAATGTGAAGAAGAGATGCCCCCTATCCATCTCCGGTGTCCCTTTAGCAGCTGCCTGGAAATGGGTCACCCCTTAGTAATTAGGTTACCCCTTATCCAAAATTGAGGGTCCGTATAGTGAGTTTTCTGGGACATTTTCCCCACTTTTTCGGGGTTCCTCCGAGGTATTTCTGAGGTGCTTCCGGTACTCTATCAACGGAGGTCCAAACGCCGCATTTTCAGCCAATTTCGCCGCAAAACCTTATTCTTCTAAAAACACCTACAAATAAATAAAATACCATAATAAGTACAAAAATGGGTACTAACAATATATACAATTGGGCTATATTAGACACATAAATGCGTCTATCAAGAACCGAGGGTACAAACGCAGAGGTCTCACCGTACCAATTCCGCAGAACAAACCAGCGGGGCCAAAAGGAATAGCTCAGTGGAACGACCACACGAAGATAGGAAGGAACGAAGAGATGATCGACAAAAAGACGATCGAAAATTCGAAGATCAGGTTTATACGAAGCTCAATGCTAGCTACGCTCGGATCTTGAGAGAGATCAAGGGAAGGGAAAATTTGGAGTGGCCATGGTCTAAGGGAAAACAGCCCCCAAGGACCGAGAAGTCAAAAGATTACTGTGAGTATCGTTACTTCAATGGTTACCAGACCGAGAAATTCCAAAACCTCAAAATAATGATCCAAAAATTGATTGATGCTGGCGAACTCAAGCAATACATACAAAAAGAAGTCACTGAGGATAGATCCAAACGAAGCAAGCAAGTCCAACCAGAGGGAAACCGCACTAGCAACACCATTTCATGTTCCGAAGCCGTAGGACCTTCACTTACAGCGCATATAGGAAATAGGCTAAGAAAACAATTCGAAGATTACTGCGAGTTATATAAGATTGATGGCGTAGAGGTGGACGAGCACGAAGAGTGGATGGACGCACCTATCACCTTCGATACTGAAGATATCGAAGAAGATATGGAAGAACATAACGACCCTTTGGTCCTCACACTACCGGTGGCCGGATGTAACCTGAAAAAGATCCTCATCGACGGGGGAATCTCATTTAACGTTCTATTCTACAACACCTTCAAACGGATGAAGCTCAATGATGAGCAGCTGATGCCCTCTTATTACACCATCTACGGTTTCAACGGAGCACCCACAAAGCCATTGGGAGACATCGTGTTACAGGTGGACTCTGGTCCCATGAAGGTAGAAACACGTTTCAGCGTGGTAGACGCCCCACCCCCTATAACGCCATTATTGGCCGAAAATGGGTACACAGACTCAAGGGAGTGGCAGCAACTTACTACCAATATCTCAGGTTCCCTACACCCGATGGAGTAATGGAAATCAAGGGAGATCGAGTCTTTGCAAAGGAGTGCCATGCCACTCAATATCGTATCAACAACGAACAGGAAGAGCAGCGAAAAACCCAAAGGGCCAAAAACAAAGAAGCTGCGAAATAAAAGGCCATAGACTTGTTCCTCAAGGAAACCGAGGGGAAGAGCTTGACAAAGAATGATAATATTCTTAACATAGAGGCAAGTACTTCAGCAGCCAGGGAAGAACATGAACCTACCAAATAGCAATTAAATAATGTCCCTATCCTTGGGGACCCAAAGCCGATGTTCACACCAGTGGAGACCGTAATAGTAGTCAACATAGGAACGGAAGAAAATCCGAAGATGATCAAAATAGGGACCATAATGGACGAAGAAAGAGAAGCTTCCTTAACCAAACTACTTAAGGAATATGCGGATGTATTCGCCTGGAAGTTAGGATACATGCCGGGGATTGATCCAAAAATAATCCAACACAGATACACATCAAACCGGGCACGCCACCTTTCAGGCAGAAAATAAGAAAAGTTGCGCCGGATTATTACAAGGCAGTGGAGAAAGAGCTCTGAAAACTGTTAGAAGCAGGTTTAATCAAGGAAGTCAAGCACCCAACATGGATCTCGAACATGGTCATCGTTCCCAAAAAGAACGGAGGAGTTAGAATATGCATCGACTTTACTAACCTCAACAAAGCATATCTCAATGACAGCTATCCACTACCGAGCATAGATCAACTGGTTGAAGCAGTGGAAGGGTACGAAGAGCTATCATTCACGGATGGATATTCTGGTTACAACCAAGTAGACCTGGCAGAAGAAGATCAACAACACACAGCATTATACACCCCTCACGGCCTTTATTGCTACACAAGAATGCCCTTCGGACTTCGAAATGCAGGAGCAACTTACCAAAGAATGGTCGATGCTATCTTCAAGCCATGGATTGGTGGTACCCTAGAAGTCTACGTTGACGACATGCTCGTCAAAAGCAGGCTGCGCAAAGATCACCACCAATATCTGAGAGATATTTTTGAAGCAATGAGAAAACATCACATGAAAGTAAATCCAGAAAAGTGCACCTTCGGTGTCACCTCAGGGAAATTCTCGGATACCTGGTAACAAAAGGGCCATTGAGGTAGACCCCACAAATATTCAGGCCATAGTGGAAATGCCATCTCCGAAGAATTTGAAAGAAGTGCAAAAGCTCAATGGATCCTTAGCAGCCTTGGGCAGATTTATTGCCCGATCCTCGGATAAATGCAAACATTTTTTCAATATTCTCAAAAAAAGGGAGTAAGTTTGAATGGACCACAGAGTGTGAATAAGCCTTCCAAAAAATCAAGGAATACCTGGCTTCAATTCCGATCCTACAAAAACCTCATCCCGATGAGGTTTTGGCGCTGTACATAGCAGCGACAGAAAACGCAGTTAGCACAGTATTGGTCAAAACCAATACGAAGATAGAACATCCTATCTATTATGTCAGCAAGACCCTCAATTCTGCGGAAAGGAATTACACGAAGATCGAAAAACTCATCCTGGCACTAGTATGGGCTACTCAAAAGCTGAGAACCTATTTTCTAACTCATTTCATCCGCATCCCATGCAAAGCACCATTGGAAGCAGTCCTCAAAAGCGCGGGGAAAGTAGGAAGAATAGCCAAGTGGAACACCCACCTGGACCAATTCAACATCATCCATGAAATTCAACACTCCCAAAAATCCCAAGTATTGGCAGATTTCTTAGCATACCTCCCCCTGGACAACGATGAGGAGATTAGGGGCATACCAGAAGCTGACGAGGAAAATAAGGACCCGGTTGACTTCCTCGAACCCGCGAGCCAAAGACGATGGGAAGTCTTCGTCGATGGTTCCAAAAATAAGGAAGGTGCGGGAATGGGCATTGTCATCACCACCCCAACCGGAGAAAGGATCGTACATGCACTCAAATTGAAATTCAAAGAGCATACTAACAATATCTGTAGGATCAGAATCTCGCAACATTAATGTCTCAGCGAAATTATCAATAGCGTCGCAGAACAATTTCAGGAAGAATATAACAAATGACGTCAGCTAGGATCATGAGAAAGATGTGATGGTCCTGCGAAAATTAGAGAGCTTGCGAAATTAACATTTGTAAGGTTGCGAGAATGTCGCAAGCCATATCCGAAAATAAAGGACAGATTAGCTGTCATCCACCATGTATTTCCCTATAAATAGTCATTCGAGTTGTAAAGAGAGGGGATATCTTTTTTGAGTAAGAAACAAGTAAACAGGAGAGAGAAAACTTAGAGCAGAGATCATTCTTTAATTCTTTATCTTTTCTTGTAAGAATATCCAAAGATTACTCAAAAAAATTAAGAATATAACCTAGAATGAGTTGATTAATGATAAAATCATATGAAGAATGTAGTATAGGATTTTCTGCAACTACATAATGGCGCTAGAAAAAGGGATTGAAGATCGAAAGTTGAAGATTATTGATTGAGAATATTCAAGTCAAGAAAGTGATTAAATAAATCAGTGAATCAGTAAGAAGAAAGATGAATAGAATTAATGAAAATGGCAAAAAATTGGAGTGTAATATGATAACAAAAACGATGATTAATGAATTCCAGGAAAACATCAAAGGAAGAATACATAAACGAAATTTTGAAGGAAGGAAAGTTATGGCGGTAGAAAAAACATCACCCTTGAAAGCTTAGGAAAAGCAAAAAATTGCATTCATGGCGGAGAAATACCAAAGGAAAATTTGAACCACACGTCTCCATTGGTCATCGCAGTGCCTATTACACGAAAAGAGAAGGAGACAACAATAAAATCCATAGGAGAATGGATGTTGAACAGAACTTTAATCGATACAGGAAGTTCAGTTGATATAATATTTTATCACGCATTCCGGGGAATGAGATTTAAAGATGAAAAAATGTCCATTTCAACATATTTTCTTCACGGCTTTGGAAAATCCACAACAAAACCTAAAGGAGACATAGTGGTACGAATTCCACTTGGAGAAATCAAAAAAAATGTAATGTTGTACGCGGTGGATATGGAATCACCATATAATATGTTACTAGGAAGGCCATGGATACATGTCATAAAAGTTGTGGTATCAACATTGCATCAATATATTAAATTCCCCACACCAAATGGAATAGGTGAAATCAGAGGAGATGTTGACAATGCGAAATTATGTCATCAGATTGAAGTAAAGCATTATGAAGGACAAGCAAAAAAAAGCAATTTCGCAGAAAATTGGCAAAGGAAGCAAAGAAAGAAGAAGAATTTAGAGTATATATGATAAGGGCAAAAGAAGGCAAAGGAATGTCCAGCGAAATTTCAGAAGAAGGAGAAGAGCCTATGAAAACAATAAAAGAACCAACACCAATGGGAGAACCTAAACCCAGTTACACTGCCGCAGAACCAACAAAAGAAATAAACGTTGGGACTATAAAGGAACCTCTAATATTGAGAATTGGAACCAAAATGGATAAGGAAGAAGAAGAAAGAATTGTTAACTTGTTGCGAGAATATAAAGATGTTTTCGCAGGAAGCATGGATGAGATACCAGGAATAGATCCATCAATTGCATGCCACAAGTTGGAGATTAACAAAAATGTGAGACCATTTAAACAGAGAATAAGAAAAATTGCAACAACTTACCATTCCCAAATAGAAGAAGAACTACAGAAAATGCTTGAGGCGGGAATATAAGAGAAGCTAAATACCCAGAATGGATAGCGAATATGGTCATTGTCCCAAAGAAAAACAAAGGAATCAGGATTTGCATAGATTTCACTGATTTAAACAAAGCTTGCCCCAAAGATAGTTTTCCGTTACCAGATATTCCTCAAATGGTGGAATCCGCAGCGGGAAATGATAGGGTATCATCTTTAGATGGGTACAAAGGGTATAACCAAATCCCTCTCGCTGAAGAAGATCAAGAACATACTGCTTTCTTTGCCCCTAGAGGTTTATATTGTTACACGAAAATGCCATTTGGTTTGCGAAATGCGGGGAGCGACACATACCAAAGAATGGTAGAGAAGGTGTTCGCAAAATGGATACAAAACATTAGAAGTATACGTGGATGACATGTTAGTAAAGAGTAAAGAAGCTAAAGACCATGTACAAGACTTGAGGGAGATTTTTGAACAAATGCGGCAGTATAACATTAAATTGAATCCTGAGAAGTGTACTATTGGAGTTGCATCGGGAAAATTTTAGGCTACATTGTATCAAAGGAAGGAATACAGGTTGATCCAGAAAAAGTGCAAGCAGTTCGTGACATGCCAACACCAGCAACAATAAAAGATGTACAGAAGTTGAATGGGCTTCTAGCTTCGCTGGGGAGATTCATTTCGCGATCATCAGACAAATGCAAATATTTTTTCGATATACTCAAGAAGGGTGCAAAATTTAAATGGAGTGATGAATGTGAAAAGCTTTTCAAGGAATCAAAGAACATCTTATGAATACAACTATTTTACAAAAGCAGAACCAGGAGAAGAATTATTGATCTACCTTGCGACAACGTCGCATGCATTAAGTGTTGTGTTATTGCGAGTAGACGCAGGAGTGGAGAAACCCATTTATTACATTAGCAAAACTTTTAATACTGCGAGAAGAATTACTCAAAGATTGAAAAGTTAA
The DNA here is from genome assembly GCF_003573695.1 of Papaver somniferum. Taxonomy (NCBI): domain Eukaryota; kingdom Viridiplantae; phylum Streptophyta; class Magnoliopsida; order Ranunculales; family Papaveraceae; genus Papaver; species Papaver somniferum. Next base: position 4,308,689 of record NW_020645971.1, on the reverse strand, counting down.
TCTTAGCATTAGTTTATGCATCATTTAAGCTCCGCATATACTTTCAAGCACACAAGATAAAGGTATTAACAAAAGTACCAATTGAATCAGTGATGAAGAATTCTAAAAGATCAGGAAGGTGGAGAGATGGAATGCACAAGTAGGCCACTTTGATATTAAATATGAAATTTTGTCTTCACCAAAATCACAAGTTGTTGCGGATTTCTTGGCAGAATTTCCTTTAGAAGAAGATGAAGCAGTAGAAGAAATGATGGATGTAGAAGAAGAACATGGAGATCCAAAAGATTTATTAACAGAACCAAATAGATGGGAATATTGGTAGATGGATCATCAAATGGAGAAGGAAATGGAGTTGGAATTGTTTTAATTTCGCCAGAAGGAAATAAAGATGGCTTTTTCATTCAGATTGGAATTTGCATCCACTAATAATGAAACAGAATATGAAGCTGTGATACATGCCTTAAAATTCGCAATAGAAATGAAACTAGAAAATGCCAGGATCACTAGTGATTCGCAGCTAGTTATTCGCCAAATAAAGGAGAGTATACTACAAATGAACCATCCTTGAAGAAATACAAGAAGCTGGTTGAAGAATTGTCAGCGAAAATCCCAAAAATAAAATGGAGGCACATTTCAAGAAAGGATAATAGACTCGCAGACGCTTTTGCTTTCATCTCAAGCATGATGACAGATCCAACTGCGAGATGCATAAAAATACAAACACTTCTGTCACCATCATCAATAAAGAAGGGAAGATGTGGATGTGATGATAATAGATAATGAAAAGAAGAACAAATAAACAATGTCGCAGACTGGAGAATGGAACTTCATGCATATTTGGCGAAAGAGAAACACCAAGAAATAGATTGGAAACACACAAGTTAAAAAGCCGAGCAACGAATTATGAATTAAGAGATGGGTTGCTATACCGAAAATCCTTTAGTGGACCATCACTCAGATGTTTGACACGAGAGGAAGGAGAAAAGGTGCTGAAAATGTTACATAGTGGATGCTGGCAATCATAGTGGAGGAAGATCTTTGGCACATAGAGCAAAAATGCAAGGTTATTACTGGCCATACATGCATGAAGATGCAAAACAAATATCAAGACGTTGCGAAGATTGTCAGCGGCATGGAAAGAAAATACATGCACCAGGAGCACCATTGTCATCTTCAACCAGTGTGGCCTTTGGAAAATGGGGCTTAGACATTGTGGGGCCATTTTTACCAGGAACTGGACAAAGAAGATACTTAATAGTCGCAACAGATTATTTCACAAAATGGACAGAAGTGAAGGCAGTACAACATATTCGCGACAAAGATATCTTTACATTCATATTCGAAAATATCATTTGCAGATTTGGAATTCCTGCACAGTTGGTATCTGATAATGGGAAACAGTTTGAAGGCAGAATATAGAAATGTTACTTAATGCATTCAAGATAAAATGTGGAAAGTCACTCCTTTGTATCCACAAGCTAATGGGCAAGTAGAAGCAACAAATAAAACAATTGCAGATATATTAAAGAAGAAATTGGAAGGACATCACAGAGCATGGTGCGAACAAGTACATAATGCAGTATGGGCTTATAATACAACTAGAAGAGAAGCTACTGGAATGTCACCTTTTTGTTTAACATACGGAGTTGAAGCGGTGTTACCAACAGAAGTTGTTATTCCGACAACAAAAAGAGAAGCTTGGGAGAAAAATCTTAGTGCGGGCAATTTTAAACAAACTTGATGAATTAGAAGAAAGAAGAGAAAAAGCTTTACAACATATGGAGAATTATCAGCGAAGATTAGCTCGAGAATATAATAAACGTGTCAAAATACGCGAATTTCAACCAGGAGATTTAGTTCTGCGAGAAACACCAATATATCAGCGAGAAAATGGGAAAATAAAAAAAAAAAAAAGGGATGGACCTTACATCATTAAGGAGATAGTTGGAACAGGAGCTTATAGATTAATGGATCCAGAAGGAAGAGATGTTGGTCATAGATTAGACAGACCATGGAACAGGTTGTACTTAAAAAGATATTATCCGTAAGAAGCTTTGAGAAGTTATGGATTCTGAAAGAATAATTGCAAGATTACTCATATCAAAACAAGATCATGATGTGCGAAATTTTCGCAGAGATAATCACAGAACAATGACATAAAAGAAAGGGGCGAACCTTTATGGCGTACACCCTAGTTCGCGAATAAAATTTCGCAAGAGGCAAATGTAAGACCTAAAGTACGTCATATTAGGGGGTACCTGTTGCATGGCTCAGGGAAAGGCTACACCGCCACCGGAACCTGAGTCATGGAGATTTGGGGTCAATAAAGCCCATCCGGGAGAGGCACCTTGGATTCTCAGCTTAAGCATATGACTTAGGTTGGGCGACTAAGGTAATAAGGACTCTCCCAAGGAGTGCAGATCTGATCAAGGCGCCGAGGTACACGGTTGAGTCAAGAGTCGGGGCGTTTGAAGCGTCCTTGCCATTCTTGACAAGTCTTGGCTTATACTGCACTCGGCCTGAAGAAAACCCCACTTAGGGTGCAGTCTCGTAACCATAAGCCCTATAGGTAAAAGGGATAAGAGGCTGCGAAAACAACTGGTTGTTGTTAAGACTGGATGGGAGGAGCTAACCTTGTATGGTAGAAGTACGCCTCCTTGAAGGGGCAACCAGGGGGAGATAAGGGCGGCACCCTCCATTAGGGAGCTGATAAGTGTCTTAAGACGCAAATGTCATGAGGCTTTTATTCGCAAGGATATTAAGGCTTGTCATATTTGTGCAACAATCCTGAAGAGGCAATAATACAAAAGAAAAAGATAAGACGAGATCAATGGGTTTTCGCATGAAAGTGCGAAGACGTCCTGCGATTTCGTCGCAAGACGGCAATGTCATGGGGCTTTATTTTCGCAAGAATATTTAGGCCTGTCATATTGTCGCAACATTCCTGAAGAGGCCATAATACAAAAGAAAAAGTTAAGGCAAGATCAATGGGTTTTTGCATGAAAGTGCAAGGACGTCCTGCGATTTTGTCGCAATGACAAGAGGTGGCATAATAAGACCTTTAATTAGGAAGGAAAAATAAGACCACATGATAAAAAAAATATTTATAAGCATTCATAACAGATTATTTTTTGCAAGAAAGATAATGAGAGGCAAGTATGGGAATCAATACACAAGAAGCATTATCTTTCTCATCAACAAAATATTAAAAGGAAAAGTTGATTCCAAAGTTGGTGAAAAATGTAATCTCAAAAGTGATAAAAATAAGACATTCAAGAAGACAAAGCTAGATAAGAAGCTCAAGCTTCAATATTAATTTCAGTAGCAGGAGATGACAAAATTCTTCGCCAATATTCTCGCAAGCCTCTCCTTCATTTCGGTTTGATCTTCGCCATGACTAGCATCTTGATTATCGCCAGCAATTACTTCTTCAGAGAAATTTCTTTCTCATTCGATTAACACCAGCAGATACTTCTTTAGAAGGAACTCTTCTTCATCTTCAAGAAATTATCCTCTGCACCGCTTTCGTAATCATAATCACTATCAGCAGGACGAGGAACTTCATCATCATCTACTTCTAAAGGATCAATATGATGTAGGAGGAAGAGTTGGACAATAAATGTCATTTACAAGGACTTCAGCCCGGAGATGAACTTGCGAAGAAGTGCTCTTGATGATTCCTATCTTGAATATCCTTAAAATAAGCAAGATAATCAAGTCTTCTTTTGCTCGGTCGCGAGAACCAGTAAGAGTAGAGAAGCAATGCATTTTCTTTGCGAATTTTGGCATATTTAGCCTCCAAAACAGAAATAGAATGAAGATTCTTCTCAGACTCTGCGAAAGATAGAATACAAAATTTATTAAGATGAAAAATTCAAGAGATATGACAAAGAAAAGATAATTAAGGCAGTCAAACTATTATGACTACCTTCCTTTTGCGAAATAAGGTGTTGAATCAAAGACAGACAACTATTTTCCCAACAGTCCATTGCGTCATCAAATTTATCTCCAACTAAACCTTTAAGTCGAGACCGAAGATTTTTCTCGTTAGAAATAAGAGAGGCATTTTTCTTCGCAAGAGAAGAATAAGATTCTTCTAATTTGGAATATTGTTCTTTAAGTTGATTCACCTTTACACTTAAAGCTATTCTACCTTGAATAAGTGTATCTCTTTCAGCGATAGATGATTCCGTCACTTCTTTAAGTTCATTTCTCAAAGAGCGAAGAGATTGCTCTTGGTCAGCACATACCTTTTGTAGAATACTAAGTTATTGCGAAGATATCGTCATCTTGTTTAAATAAGTTCGCTTCTCTTGAGATAAGGTTTTAGGAGAGAGATGAGGAATATGTAACGTTATTTTTCTTCTAAACTCCCACTAACACCCAAGTCAGAAGAAAAGGGGCATATTGTGTGTACATATTTCACCATCAGCCACGTGTTTATGAAGAACCACGTGGAAGGCATGCGAATCAAGCCATCAAAACATGATGAGACACGCTTACAACCAAGAAGCATATCCCATCAACATCAGATCTTCGTCCAGATAATCTGATGGCAGAAAATTAAGGTGTACCGAAGTATGATGTTACTGCGGAGCACCAAATAGCTCCTAAAGATCTATTTTCTCTTATCCCCATAAAGAGCCAAGATCAACGGCGAGGAGAAATCTGACTGTCACAGATGTGACAGGGGCAAAAGACACTTGTCTGACACGAGCAAACGTCTCAACTACCCGCATTAAACACTCTGAGCAGTGTACGTGTCAATCAACCCATGGAACGAACGAGGACAACCCTTCGTTATCAAGCATGGAACGCTGAGGGCATCGTAAAGGAGGAAGACCTCTGCGTGATGGACACAAAGCACAAGAAGATAAGGTTGCAACGGCTCTCAGAAGTAGGCCCCACGATCCAACCCTATAAATACCCCTCTCCACCAAGAGAGAAGGGGGTCGACCAAGTTAGAGTAATTAGAGGAGAAGATAGAAGAGAGAGAAATATGAAGAGTAAGTATATCCTTTATCTTCGCAGACCTATGTACACTCAAAAGTCATTTGACTATCTTTGTAACCGTTCAATACATAGTGAAACACCAACTCCCGTGGATGTAGGCCTTAGTGCCGAACCACGTAAATCTACATCTTATTTATATTTCAGCACTTTTATATTCATCGTATATCCCTTACGATTTGTATTTATGTTCGTGTTTGTATTCTTACTCATTATACGATCAATTCCTGATATTACTCGACTAGGCAGTGATGAGCCCGAAGGCTTTGATTCGATGAATCGATAGTATCATCCATTTTACGCATCTATCATATTTAATTCAAGAATTTTTTGGATGTGCGAACCTTGTTTGTGAACACGTGGACTCCCTCGTGATTTGTGTGTTCACAAGGTCCATTCACGACGCATGATTGCTATCTGCAACAAAGACGAAGCCAATTTAAGATTTTGCTGAAGTTTATGATGACCACCAAGGCAAATTTAAGTAAAAAGATAAAGTCAAAGTAAACTGATTCATAAATAGAGGAAGGTTAAATAACGTATTTCAAATGATCAAAGGATGGATGAGATACATATGTATTTACTCTTCCCTAACTATAAATGTTACTTAACATAAGCATAATCAAATTCAGTTGCAAATCTATTTTAGCTTTTATGATACGTTAGCGCAATCATCAACATAGCTAACAGAAAAGATCTATAAAAATAAAATAATAGTTTCTCTAATTCTTCTAGCTATAAAACAGAAATTCATTAAAGGACATTCCCTTTTAGAAAATTCGATCACATTGTTCAATGACAACGTTTTACTCTAAACACACCGTGGTTTAAGTGTATGATGCCTAAAAAGCAAGAAAACCAAATGGATCCCATCTGCATCCAGGATTCCAAATTGTTTCTTCAAAGAGATATTCCAAATTGTTTCTTCAAAGAGATATTCATAGAGATACATTGACTAATAAACTAATAATATAGAAGCAACATTCATGATTAAGAAACACAGGTGACTTAGAAAATCCCTAGAAATCAATCATGATACAATCCAGGAGACTATGAATGCACCTGAAATTCATGTATCATCGATAATTAAAAATTAGGATTGAATGCTATAAACCTCTAACGATGCAAATTCAAAAAGTCCTTTCGCATCCTTTCGGTAGTCTTAAGGTAATAAAGCAAGATATGCGGCGACACGTCTCAGCAGCATTTCATGTATGAATTTTTTACCCCAAATGATTGCAATTGCATACGAAGGAAGGCTTTGTAGCATCAGATGTTTCAAAACACCACTTACCCACTTACTTCATGATGAAACTTCATACAAACTACGATAGTGTCACTATAACAACTGTTGTGGGAGATAGCCACCCACAATTCTCAACAGTAACTATATAAACTATATGTAGATATAACTTGACACTTTTTTTCTCTAAGAATGAATCTGCAACCTCTCCCTAGACACTATCTTTACGGAAATTTCTAAACGTTATCTTAACTTAGTAACGTAGCGGAAGTGTATAACTAGGATCAAGGATTCAAAAGATAGTGAAAACTAGTGTGAAATCAATAGATTCACAAAAATTATAAGGAAATTAGAGAACAATAACTACATAAAATATCTTTGATAAATCAAATAAGATAATAATATTGAATGTCCAGAAATTCTACAAGGCTAGGCCTTCTTATATAGGCTTCACTATTTCCTAAAAGTAATCAAACTAGAAAAGGAAGTCATACTAAACTAGGAAACTAATGGGTTCTAGTATAGTTCTAGAATAGGGAAATCATAAATTAGGAAATAGTACTAGAAATAGAATACGGTATGACTTTAATGTCAAACAGGGGTGACTTGGTCTAGATGTTCTACATCAGGTCCCCCTTCTTGAAAAGAACTCGACCCCGAGTTTGGTGTTGGAAGAGAAACATCATCGCCGGGAAAGTAAGGAAAGATATCCTTAACATTGAATGTGGACGAAATGTTCATATTAGATGGGAGGTCGACAACATATGCATTGTTGCTGATCTTCTTGAGAATGCGGATATGACAAATCTTCTTATACTTCGTCTTGTTGTAGATACCCGTCGGAAAACGATCCTTGCTTAAGTACACCATAACCAGATCACCAACTTCATAGGATTGAAAACGACGTCGACGATCAGCATCTAGCTTGTACTTGGCATTAGCAGCTTCCAAGTTTTTCTTTACCTTATCATGTAGCACTTGTAGAGACTCTATCATGTGATCCGCCGCAACATTGGAACTAGGAATGGATGGTAAAGAGACGAGATCCAGTGTATGGTTAGGAACCTTGGAATAAACAATCTGAAAAGGTGCATAACCTGTAGACCGATTAGGAACTGAATTATAGGCGAACTCAGCTTGAGCGAGAGAAAGATCCCATTGTCTAGGCTTGTCTCCGGATAAACAACGGATAAGATTCCCTAATGATCGGTTTACTGCTTCAGTTTTCCCATCTGTTTGTGGGTGAGCTGTGCTACTAAACTGCAGTTTGGTTTGGAGACGAGTCCAAAGTGTCTTCCAAAACCAACTTAAGAACTTAGTGTCTCGATCAAAAGTAATGGTCTTTGGAATACCATGTAAACGGACTATCTCATGGAAGAAAAGATTTGTCGTAGTCACAACATCCATAGTCTTCTTGCAAGGAATAAAATGTGCCATTTTTGAGAAACGATCAACAACCACAAAAACAGAATCATGAGCTCTTTGGGTTCTTGGTAAACCTAGCACAAAATCCTGTAACTGGATGAGGAATATATAATCCTGTATTTTGTGCATGACCCTTACTTCGTTGACAAACCATACAACGTCGCACAAAATCATGGACATCCTTTTTGAGAGAATTCCAAAAGTAACGAGCTTCGACTAGAGATATAGTCTTATCTCACCTGAAATGGCCAGAAACACCACTACTATGTAACTCCTTAATAAGGTGTTCACGAATGGAGCCATCGGGAAGCATAAGCGGCTACCTTTAAAGAGAAACCCATTACGTAAAACAAAATTGCCCGTACCTTGTTATGTGGAGGAACATTTCTGCCATAGTAAGGAAAAGTCAGGATCATTAGGATATAACTCTTTAAGGGAGTCAAAGGCAATCACTTCAGCACGGATGGTAACAAGGAGTAATTCACGGGCACTATGATTTGTGAAACGGCTTAGTGCATCCGCAACCTTGTTGTTCAAACCAGACTTGTGCTGAATAGAGAACGTATATTCTTGTAAGGTAGAAATCCAACTTGCATACATTTGATTGGACGGTGATTGATTCTGAATATACTTGAGGGCTTGGTGATCAGTATACAAGAAAAAATCCTTGTGTATTAAGTAGTGTCTCTATTTTCTTAGTGCACGAATCACAACATAGAATTCTAACTCATAAGTAGACCACTTTTGACGAGCTTTGGTGAGTTTTTCGCTAAGAAATTCAATGGGTTTACCTTCTTGGGACAAAACAACACCAACTCCTAATATAGAAGCATCAGAATGTACTTCAAAAAGCTTGTTGAAATCAGGTAGTGCAAGGATAGGAGTAGAAGTAAGCCTTTCTTTGAGTAATTGAAACTTGATTCAGCTTCATCCGTCCATACGCACCTTTTATCCTTCCAACTGTCAGTAATAGGGGCTGCAATAGAGCCGAAATCTCTTATAAATCGATGGTAAAAGGAAGCTGGACCATGAAAACTTCGAGCTTCGGAGGCTGTCTTAGGAGTAGGCCAATCACGAATAGCTGTGATTTTAGAATCATCTACTTGAATAGCATCAGCAGAAACAACGTAATCTAAAAACAGAACTTTAGAGGTGAAAAATTGACACTTCTTTAGATTGATAAATAATTCATTCTCTTTGAGAGCATTGAAAGCAGCCCACAAGTGGGAGCGGTGTTCCTCTTCAGATTTCGAGTAGATAAGGATATCATCGAAATAAACCACAACAAACTTACCAATGAAGGGTTATATAACTTGATTCATAAGCGTCATGAATGTACTTGGAGCATTAGACAATCCAAATGGCATAACAAGCCACTCGAAGAGACCATCCTTTGTCTTAAACACAGTCTTCCATTCATCTCCAAGTCGAATTCGGATATGATGATACCCACTTTTAAGATCAATCATAGAAAATACTATGGAACCGGAGAGCATATCAAGCATATCATCTAATCTTGGAATTGGGAAACGATAGCGAATTGTGATCTTATTAACAACTCTACTGTCGATACACATACGCAAAGTTCCATCTTTTTTAAGCGCAAGAAGGGCTGGAACAGCACAAGGGCTCAAACTAGGTTGTATGAAACCTTTAGACAGCAATTCATCCATTTGTCTTCGAAGTCTATCGTGCTCCTTAGGGCTCATACGGTAGTGTGGAAGATTAGGCAAACTATCACCAGGCATGAGATCTATTTGGTGTTGAATATTTCTCATAGGTGGCAAAGAATCAGGCACATCAGATGGTAGAACGCATGCAAACTCATCTAGTAAGGACTGCACTTGAGTAGGAATAGTTGTAGGAAGGTCAGGAGTAGAAGGTTGCACAACTAAGGCATAGATCGTACCTGATTCTTGTGCATCAGCTAAGATGTCCGGGGAAACCAACATCGTAGTCTCTTCTTGTTGTAGACTTGGCTTAGGTTTCAGATAAGATGGTTGCAATATGATTCTGTTTCCGTTGTACATGAATGAATACGTATTAGCTTTACCTCTATAAGTCACATCCACATCGTATAGCCATGGCCGTCCAAGTAATATATGATAAGAACTAATATCCACAATATCACAAACCATTGTCTCATTGTAAATCCAAGTTTTAAACGACACGAGACATTGAGAATCTACATTCTTCTTGGTGTTATTTTCAATCCAACCAATGGAGTATGGGTTAGGGTGTGGATGAGTAGATAATTGCAGGAAATTCACCAATCTAGATGAAACAATGTTTTGACAACTACCACTGTCAATGATCATATCACAGATCTTGTTTTGCACACGACATTGAGTGCGGAACAAACGATTACGAGGAACCGACAATATATTTTGAATAACATAAGAGGCATAATCTCCTTCATCTCCTTTCTCTGCATATGTAGGTATATCTTCCATATTTCCAATAAATTCTACACTTTCTTCCTCCTACACATCAGCAGGCTCTTCTTCGGTCATCAATGTACGCCCACTTCTACATTGGTTTGATGTATGACCTGCTTGCTTACACTTATAACACTTGTTTTCAGTGGGGTATGCATAAGGGTTTTGAGGTTTTGGTCTAATGGGTGGAGCATTATTAAGTTTGGTTGGAGGTAGTGGAAGTGGTGTAGTCTTTGTGGTAGGTAGGGTTTGTGAAGAAGATGGTTGGGTAGTGGTGGTAGTGGGAGTAGGAGAACTACGGGACTGGAATGGAGAAGGTTGTTGCCTAGTAGGAAAATTTTGAAATGAAGGTTTTCTAGGGTAAGAGGGTGAGGATTTCGGATATGGCAGAGAAAGCATGAAGGATTCTATCTTTAAAGCATTATTAATGACAGAATGAAGAGAAGTATATTGTTGAGTAGCTAACCTTTCTTGTATACTCCAATCAAGTCCATTGACGAACCGCCCAATTGTTTGATCAACCGTCTCATTCAGCTGGTTCCGAGATAACATACGGAAAAATTCTGTTACATACTCTTTTTTACTGTGTGATTGCCTTGGCGACAGTTTTGCAAACTGATAAACAAGGTTTGCATGTAGTCCGGAGGAAGAAATATTTTCTTCAACAGTTGTTTCATGGATGTCCAGGACTGAACTGGTCGCAATCCTCGATTGGCTCGTTCTATTTGAAGATGATCCCACCATGAGGAAGATTTCTTACACATTGAAGATTTCTTAGATTGGTTGGTGGAGGATAATAATATGGTTCATAATCCTCAACATCAATTGCTTGTTGTTGTGGCAAAGTTTTGTGCCAGTTTTGGGGAGTAGAATAAGAGCTGAAATCCTCACAAAACTCAAGTTGTGATGTTTGTGGTGTTGTGTATGAAGGACGGGTAGAGTATGATGGAGTGGATTGTAATGGATGATAATATGATTTATTTAGGGAGGCATAATGGCTGGAAGAAGGTTGGGAAGAGGTTGGAGAGGTTTGAAGATGAGTGGTGAAATTGGGAGGGGTGGAAGTATTGGGAGTTGTAGAATTGGGAGGGGCGGAAGTATGGGGATGAACAGTTTCAGCTTGGGTTTTAGAATTTTCTCCAAGTACGTTTTTCCTTCTTCGTGACGTTCATCTATTACCGTGGTTAGCTTCTTTTCAATATTTATTCACATTGCATGCATATCGGTTTCTAGTTTCTTCTTCAAACTAATCCCTAATTCTTCAATCTTCTTGTCACCCATGTTAGTGGAGGCTCTCAATCGAGGCTCTGGTGCCACTTAACATAGCGGAAGCGTAATAACTAGGATCAAGGATCCAAAAGATAGTGAAAACTAGTGTGAAATCAATAGATATACAAAAGCTATAAGAAAACTAGAGAACAATAACTAAGAGAAAGTCTTATGGTGGAATCCAAACTATTCCAAGTGTGGAAAAACCATGGAATGTCAAGTCTAGTGGCTTCCAAGTTGGGGTCTTCCACAGAAAATCCAAGCAAGGTTCCACGATTTCGTGGAAGGGTTCATGGAATCCATCTGAACGCCAATAAGAATAGCGCTAAACGCTAATAAGAATAACGCTAAAAAACGCCATTAAGAATTGCGTTTTTTTTTATCCGTAGATTTAAAATGAGTTGTTGAAATCTAACGGCTGAGAAAAAATCTCCATTCTTAATAGCGTTTTTTTAGCTCCATTCTTAATTGCGTTTTTTTAGCTCCATTAAGAATAGCGTATCTACTATTCCACCATTACACTTGCGCTTCCATCCACAGTTCCAAGTGTTGAGGTGGCGTGGAAGATGGAAGATGGATGCATTCCACCATAAGACTTGCTCTAAATAAAATATCTTTGATAAATCAAATAATATAATAATATTGAATGTCTAGAAATTCTACGAGGCTGAGCCTTCTTATATAGGCTTCACTATTTCCTAAAAGTAATAAAACTAGAAAAGGAAATCATACTAAACTAGGAAACTAATGGGTTCTAGAATAGTTCTAAAATAAAAAAATCATAAATTAGAAAATAGTACTAGAAATAGAATACGGTATGACTTTAATGTCAAACAGGGGTGACTTGGTCTAGATGTTCTACGTTACTTACAGAATGTCTAAGACACAATAGCAAGGTGGAAGTAATATTAGTCAAATGCCATATAGTACCATTTATGTAAATATCTATGTATTCCTGAACAAATCGAAATCCTTTCCGGTGCTTCAAGTAAAAGTCTACCTCCAACTCCAAGCCCCTGGCTAGAAAAGCTAGTTACTTACATCGGACAAAAAAAATTAAATGACGTTGTATGGATGGTTTCGAACCAAAAATAAGAAAATGATCGACCACAAAAACGATTTCCTCAAGGCCAAATGTTGATTAGTATAACGGGCATAGATATTCCTTAACGGATGTGTCATTAACACACCCTTAGTACTCAACTTAGTTGTCGGTTTACCAAGGCCACTTAGCCTGACCACGATTGACATTGCACGTGGATGTAAGAGCAAATCTCAGCCTAATCCATGAACATGATCAGATTTTCTATCCATAGCTTCCATTAGCTGCTAAATGCTAATACGGGTCATCTGATTGCTTTTAGTTTTAGTTCATTCACCTGTAATGAAATTAAGAACCCTAACTGTACATTCCTTGTAGAAATGAAACTAAAAAAAAAACCATGACCGTAAAAGTCCCTGTAGAATAAACCAAACGAACAATAGTTAGTATATGATGAAAGAAGCCGTAACTTTGAATCTTCGAAAATCATAGATAGTGTAAATCCCCTGTAGATTTAACCAAAATTTTAAATCCCCTGTAGAATTGACCAAATATTAATAGTGAAGAATAGAGAAGAGAACGAAAAGAGGAAAAGAAAGGATGCAGTTATAGAGGCTAGTTAGGTTTTGCTGGGTTTTTTTTCCGCATTGGTTTTTATTTTTTATTTCTTTGTAGAAATGTATGTAAGTTCTCAACGAACCTTGTGCCTGTTGAACAAAGGTACACACTGAAGAGGCCTACATGGTGGCAGTAAGTTCCAGCTGCTGAAGATCAAGAGATACATCACAACCAATAAAACGAACACAACATTGTTCCCTGTAAGCTGATATTTAAATACCGTTGAGATAGTTTCCACACAAATTCGATACTGCTGGTCAAAAAGACTTGTAATAAAAATCATAGAAAAACAACAAAAAAATTAAATTAAAACATAATAGAGCTAAGAAAGAACCCGTGCTATTTGGTTCCCACTTCACATAGACTAACCTTGCCTGCAACATCGAAACGAAAAAAATGCAAATGCAGTGAGATAAATCGATAACAGTTCAATAACCCAAAACTACGGAAAGAGAAATTTACCATAGAACATCAACTTCCAATGCAAAAATCTAGAACGAATAATCATTGAAATACTAATAATGCCTGGTATTGTTAAAAGCTCACCTGTAGCAAAACAAAATCCCTAATTACTTCAAAATTTTCCTGGAAAAATCTGTGAATGAAAACTCAACAAAAACAATCAAATTAATTTCTATTGGTTTGGTCTATATGCATATCGTTGTATCTGTCCAAGAAAGATATAAAAAGAGAACGAAGAAGTAGATGAAACACCCTTCTTCTCTCTTCTCTCTTCTCAAAAAAATGGAGAACAAAACCCATCAACTTCTTCTTCTTCCTTTGCTCATATTTAGTCCTTTAGGGACTAGTTCTGAGCAAAGATTTCTTATTTTTAGTTATTTTTGTTGTTTTTCAATAATTTCTTCGCTATTAGAGCGATTTTTGTCATCGCTATCTACACTTTTATAGTGTTTTTTCCTAACGATTTATTCGTGTTTGGTTTTCTTGATAAAAGTACATCGGCGATTCAGCAAGGGCAAAAATCAATTTCTTCTTCATCAGAAAAATAGATCTTGGGTTCGGGTTAGTTGCACATGAAAAATTTTGGACATATCATTTCTCTGTCATAGGAGCATCTCTTTTCCAAGAAGAAAAAAATCTATCAAAATGGTCGAATTATAGTTTCATATACCATTCCTTCTCCACTCTCATAGTACAAGATTTAGTTGCTATTGTGGTAGATCGCTCTATCTCTTCGCGATTTATTTACGTTTTGTATTTTTCTTTGTATTTGTTTCATGTTATGATGTACTTGCTTCTCTTTAAAACCATAATGTAAACGTTTCTTGTGGAATGAAATATTTGTGGTTTGATGATCCAAAAAAAAAAGAAGAAGTAGATGAAACATATTAAAATTAACCTTATTTTGGCTTCAAAAAAGACATATTCCCTGCAAAGTTCTATCAACATTACATGACTGAATTTGAGTGTCAATAAATATGAATCCAAATATGATTTTCATGAGTCAGAGGCATGTAAGAATCGTAATCGAGCTGAACCTCTGAAATCCATGGAGTCGATCGATTACAGCACCAATGCTAAATAACTGAACGTTTTTTCTTTATTTTTCTATTTGTGTGTGCTGCATCAAAGGTTCGATGGATTGACATTGGCTTGTAGTTCGTTTTACGGTAAAAATTCATATGTTAATTTCCTTAAAATTGATGACCCATATTCCGAATTTTGTTGACCCACATCGACAACTTGATATTACCGTGAGTCTTCCACAGCCGTCCAATGACAACTCCATCCGTAGCTTCCCGACCTTCGGATGATGGTCCCCGTCAAACGTCGTCCGTTTGATAGCCCTAGCTATCATGGAGACAAACCTCATACCTTTTTATAACAATGATATTTTGCTTTTGATTTTTTTATTGCTTTCATAAATTTTGAAAATTCCCCCCTTTGTTACTTTAGGAACTGAAATCTTATAACAACAAAAGCCTCCCGTGTAACAACTCTTTATTATCACAATTTAAATATTGTTAAAGTGAGAAAGTGAAATTATTTTCGACGCATACGACATCGATCAATTAGAACACCATAAAGAACGACTAAATGATAGATTATGATGTTGTTTGTTGTAAATGAAAAACATATAAGGGATATATAATGACTTACTGTGTATTTTTTTTCCTTTCTTCTATTGAATTAAATACATTGGTTCTAACTTTTAAACACCCATACTTCTTATAAGCTCAATTAACAACCCCGTAACACCAACCGAAAATTGATTAAGCACATCAAAAAATACAAAACAAAAGTAACTAATTATGATAGAAATCATATGTTTTAAAAAGGTGTAAATTTTGCGATCAATCCTCTAACAAAACAGAAAAACTTTGTTACTACTTCAACCATTCTGAAACGGTTCAAATTACGACCAAATCATTAAGAACGCAGAAATTGGAGCAGTATATGAACTTATCAAAAAAAAATATGAAAAAAATCAATTTTCGTAACTTGGAATTCTGGCAAAACTTATGATAAGCAAAAACATTGCTTAGCTTTATGAAATTTATCGTATCATATATGTTCATAATTTTTTCGTAGCTGAATACCTCTCGAACTGTTTTCTAATGTTACCCTTGGCGTAAAGAGGACACTGCACATGTTGGTAATATTAATTATTTGCAAGTTTCCCACAAAAAACAATGGTTTGATATTTTTATCAAGAAAAATAATAACAACTCAAAACCTAGAATGTAATAAAGTTATATTCACGATACCCGATGCCCAACCCAATGCGTACTAGAAATATGAAAAGAATGCATATGAGAAAACATAAAGCACATCCAGAATATAATTCAAAAATTAATTTATCAAAAAGTAAACATGTCAAACCCTGAAAACCAGATTGCGAAATCTAACCATGTTTCGAGTGATACTTAAGGTTACAAAAAAAAATAAAAAAAAAATAACATAAGAACCTTGAAATTACATTACCCATCAATCAATCAATCAATATATAGTTGCAAACCTTGAAATTATAAACTAAAGAAAATCTTAAAATCAAAGTATCTTGAATTTCAGTCATTCTTGTGCATACGGAGGATATTTTTCAGGTAAGAAGACTTCCTTAAAAATTATGCAATGTGGTTTTTACTGGCTGACACTTTTCAAAGATGCATAATTGTGTTTGCAAAGCATGTGAAAGATTCCAAAAAGTAAGAAGAAATTATCGACGAGATATGATGCCATTAAATCTTATTCTGATTGTCGAAATTTTTGATGTATGGGGCGTAGACTTTATGGGCTCATTTCCTTCTTCTTATGGTTATCTATATATATTGGTTGTTCTTGTCTATGTATCTAAATGGATTGAAGTTGTTGCTTGCAGGGATAATGATAGTAAGGCCATTACTAAGTTTCGTAAGAGAAAATTCTTTCTTGATTTGGTACTCCTAGGTCTATTATTAGTGATAGAGGTTCTCATTTTTGTAGCAAATCCTTTAAAAGCTAATGAAATCATACGTCATTACTCATAAAAGTGCTACAACATATCATCCTCAAACTAGTGGGCAAGTAGAAGTTTCCAATAAAGAGATAAAAGTTATATTATACAAGACTATAAACCCAAATCGTAAGGATTGGTCACTACGACTTATTGATACGTTGTGGGCTTATAAGAAAGCTTTTAAAACTCCAATAGGAATATATCCTTATAGGATTATATTCGGAAAAGCATGTCATCTACCTATAGAGTTAGAACACAAGGCTTATTGGAAAATTAAAAGGCTAATTTTGACCTAGATCAGGCTGGTGAACATAGAAAATTACAGCTAAATGAGCTTGATGAAATCAGAAACGACGCTTATACTATTGTCAGGAATTATAAAGCTAAAATGAAAATGTTTCATGATAAGCATATTGTTAGGAAAACATTTGAACCTTTGGATAAAGTTCTTGTTTGTGATTCTCGTTTACATTTATTTCCTGGCAAACTTAAGTCTCGATGAACAGGTCCATTTATTGTTAAGAATGTATTTCATTATGGTACTGTCGAGGTTGGAAATCCAAACAATTTTTGGAACTTGTGAATCCAGAAGTTGATACCAATACTATTAGAATCCTTCTTATGTTTGATTGGATGTTTCTTGTAGATGACTGGCTGGGGACATAAAATTCAGCGCGTTAGGGAGACAACCCTTTTCCGATGTACTTGTTGGTATCATAGTTGGAAACCCTCACGAGATAGAACTCGTCCTCTTGTGCGAGCTTGAGGTTTAAAGGCTTCTTGCATGAGCTAAATGCAACCGAATTGACCTGGGAAAGTCGTAAAATAATGTAGTTTTATTTGTTAATTTTATTTCACTTTGTCATAAATAATATGTTGTGTGCTGGTGATTATCTTCTCTATCTTTGAAATACTTGTAACCACTGCCACATGGGGACGATGTAGAGTTTAGGTTGGGGGTGGGGGAAATCCATACTTTACTGTTTCGAAGGCTACTGTTTTTGTGTTTGCATATAGTTCCATCAAAAAACAAAGTGAAAAAAAAGAAAGGAAAAAAAGTTACCCGCTATGGTGCGGATATCCCTCCCTGTCTTACTCTATATCCTGTTGCGGAGCGGATATCTTACTTTATATCCTGTTGTTGAGCGAATATCTTATATATCCATTGTGGAGTGGATTTCATTTCGTTTTCAAGTAAATTTATTTTTATTTTGCTTGAGAACTAGCAAATTGCTGGTTGGGTGTGGTGTTTGTGCTCATTTTATGACACAGTCATGTTTATGTTGGTTCTAACCCATATTGGCGTACTAATTCCATGCGTTGGGATAATACTGTACATATATGGTCTCATCAATGAAGTGGTCTAACAACTATTACCATGAGTTGTTTTGGCCAGTAAAAAGTGCCAACAGTTGAATGGAGAGCAGGTCCATTATATTGAGAATTTTGTGCATAACAAACGTGTGGATGGGATTATAGTCTTTGAAACAAAAAGGGCATTCTAGTAACTTCATAGAACCTAAAAAGTGGCCCATAGATAGAAATGAAAAAGAACTCGACAGATGATCCTCCCCAAATGAGAATTGTGAAATGGTGATGTTAGAGCACTGCTCGGTCGAACTCGCATGCGTTGCTATCTCAAGCATGTTTGTCAATATTAGTGATAAAAATTATATGTCTTGATTTCTAGTTTACTTATGACTAAGTCTCGGTCTAGGATATTTAAGTGCAGTTGAGCTCCAGACTCCATGGCGATCATCTTACGAAGACGAAGAACTACTCGAGGAATAAGTGGAACTTCATGCGACAAAAAGGTATGCGGAGACTTGAATTTATCTGTCACTCAAAAGTCTATTTTATCTCCTACTCTTGAGACAAAGTCGTATAAGTATGATAGTTTTCATACATACACATTTGCTATTTCGAGTCGAGTTTACTCGCGTATCTTTTTCTCGAAATATGTGTTGGTGAGATTTTGCTTTAACCATTTTCATCTTTACCCATGACAAAAGTCATGAGGATGTTTCAATCTTGAAAATAGCTTTGATGACGGTAGTCGTGAATACCGATTGTTATAACATTATAGAAGAATGTTTCAATGATTGAAATGTAGAGTTGAGATTACCAACTATGGATATAAGCATATATAGTATGTTCGCAAATTAGTGTATAAATCCATGTGCCGGAAACCAAGTGCGTGCATATGCGTGCATGTGGTTTTGGTGAAGGAGACAGGTTGAGTATGCGTACCCGTACGAAATTTCTGTTGAGTTCGTAAGTTTGCAAACTAGTAAACCATTCACCTTAGGTACGCACCGAAGTTTTCGAACCGAAAATTTCTGCTGAGTTTGTAAACTCAAATCCGGTAGCTAAGGTACGCATACCCAAGCTGGTTATTTCTCAAATCGGTAGTTCATGAGCTTAAAACAATAATTTATAAGGAATGCAATCTTAGCAAACCGTGGCTATATTTTTCATGAATTGATTCAAGTGAATCAAACCAATTTTTTTCAATTGTGTCTATTCATAAAGAGTTAAGAAACTGAACAACTCTTCAACTAGTTCTTATGAGTCATTTGAACTAGTTATGTGAAGAAGATGAATACGGTTAATATGGAAGTACTCATATGGCTAACCATTGGTTAATTATTTGTGAACCAACTATGTGTACACGTTTAGGTACGGTTGCTCAAACCTAAACGAAATACATTCCATTTGTGTTTGACAAGCTAAGTTTCGATCTAACAGTTGAAAGATATTAGCTTGGTTGAATCAGATTTTTCATCTAACGGTGAATATTGAATGCTTTGTTACCAAGGTAACTTGGATTACAAACCCTGATTTGAAAACTATACAAAGTAGACATCTAGAAACTGGAAAAACTAATCCCCACACCTCCTATGTGATACTAGTTGGTTTTGCTAGAGTCGATTCTCCTTTAACCTTAGGTTTCATCTCGAGACCCTGTAGGTTAACGACTGAAAGACTTCATTGGGATTGTGAAGCCAGACGAAACTACTTTCTTGTTGTTGAGAGATATGATCTTGCCATTTTCTATCGTATGAGTTCATTTGAATAATTAACTTGAGATTATATCCCCGATAGGGAAAGATAAAAAGAAATCACAAACAGCTTCGTCTCATCGTTTCCGATTCCACAATATCTAGTTTCGCTACCATACGATTTAGATTATTGTGAGGTGATTGATAATACTAGGTTGTTCTTCGGGATTATAAGTCCGGATTATCAATTAGTTCATGTTCACCTTGATTTATCAAAAGACGGTACAAAACTCGTAGGTTTATCTGTGGGAGACAGATTTATCTATTATCATAGACTTTTCTGTGTGATACAAATTTGTTTATTGAAGTCTTCGACTTTGGGCCGTAGAAACTCTTAGTTGTGGGTGAGATCAGCTAAGAGAATCAAGTGTGTAGTATCCTGCTGGGATCAGAGACGTAAGGAGCGCAACTGTACCTTGAATCAATGCGAGATTGATTAGGGTTTAACTACAGTCCAGACCGAAGTAGTTTGTAGTATGCTAGTGTCTGTAGCGGCTTAATACAGTGTGGTGTTCAATCTGGACTAGGTCCCGGGGTTTTTCTGCTGTAGATGGTGGATTTTCGACAAGGGATAAAATCGTAAACTCATAATTATACGAAGCTCTGATCCAGCAATCAGACGTGAGTATTGAGACACGGGTCTCTCATCGAATTCTCAACGTAGAGTACTTTCTCTCAGAGTACATGTAGATATGTAGTCTCATGACTGGACAACGACATATCTCATGAATACTGAACACTTTCAGTGACTATTTCTATATAGTATCACGAGATGGACGGCTCCTACACAGCTTGCTCTGCTAGTATAGAGCGATAACGTCTTCAGGAACAAACAACGAGTTTACCCTGACTATATAAAGGATATGAGTTACCGACAAGCTCATATCGGGATAATTAATGCTCCTAGACAGTTTTCTCTGCTAGTATAGAGCCACAAAGTTAATTATTCCTAATTAAGATTAATTCTGCCGTGACATTCACTACTGAATTCCCAGAATAATCTATTATTGCTCCTATTCCATGGTCGAATGCACGACTGGTCCCATGGAATGGCAATACCAATTGCTCTTATTTCATGGTCGAATCCACGACTGGTCCCATGGAATGGCAATAAACAATTTTTCTGATTCTATGATCGAATCCACAGCTTGATCTCATAGAATAGAAATAACTATATTATCTCATTACTCCGATTTCATGATCGAATCCACAACTGGTCTCATAAATGGTAATAGATAAATCTTAATTACTCTGATTCTATGGTCGAATCTACGATCCCATGGAATGATAATGCTCACTTTATTATTCTGAATTCGTAGTCGAATCCTCAGCTGATCTTATGAATTAATAATAAACATCTTATTACTCAGTTTTGTGAATTATTCTCCAACGATTTCCACAATTAGTAATAAATAATAAACAACCGGGCATCTGAGCTACCTCTAAGTAAGCCCCGATTTAAATGGTGAAGGTGTATTCAACGACGATAAACTAACAGTCATCACATGAACGAGTATTTCAAAAATACAACGAAATGATGAACCTATGCAAAATAGGGAAGAAAATAATTAAAAATATTGACCAGGGTGCTGGGAGCACGGACACACGACCGACCGACCGTGTCGTGGTCAATCCCACGCCAGTTTTATATTTTTAATGCATTTTTATTATTTTCCATGATTTGATGAAAATTCTCTCATTTTATCAAATCTTCTTCGTCTCGAGGAAACTCCTCGGTTTCATGGTACTTCCATAAATCCATAAAAAATAATATAAAATTAAGGAAAGGAGTGTGGGGCGTGACCATTGGCCAACCAGCCATGCCTTGGTCCCAGCCGGCCCCACACCCCACGGTTCCTTATTATTTTATTATTATTATTATTTCTCTAATTTCATGAAAAAAACTCCTTGATTTCATGGTATTTTGCACACGCCCTTGTTTTTATTATTTTAATATTTTTTGCTTCCTTGAACTCATGAAAACTCCTTCAATTCATGGAAACTCCCTAAATTCATCAAATTTCTCAAAATTCATGAATTTTTCATAAAATCATCAAAATATTATAAAATTAAAAAAAAAGGCACCACGGGACCGTGGTCACGACCGTCCGACCATGCCTTGACCACGGCGGTCCCACGCCTCCTCATTCCTTATTTTATAATTATTTTTCATCATCTCATGGTGTTTTCCTCAATTTCGCCGAAACCCTAATTTTGGCATATTTTCTCGAATGGATGCTCAATTGCACGCCGGAAAATATCAAAATTCTCAGGACTGAGACGCGGACGCCTTGGGGACACGAGCACGCTATCTTGACTGACCGAGATTGGCTCTTTGGCTCACGGAAGCCGGTCCCATCAATTTTCACAGTTTTGACCTAATTTGCACAATTGCTCGTATTAGGTCCAAAACTTTTCCAAACACTTTGGATTTTCATGAAGTGATCGTCAGGCGGTCACCTGACAACCCAGGGCCGGTTTCATGACTCCATGGTTGGTCCCTCACCTCGTCATAATTAATTAGGTTTTCTCGCCTAAGGCTCAGACGAGCATTTTCGAATAAATGATTAAACCAACATTTAATCATTCTTTCACCAACAAATCGTCAACTCTACAAGGAGTTCTTCGTATTTTCTCACGTGAGCATATGGACACTACATGCTTGATCCACGGTCCCATGTAGTCGCTCCCTCCTTCGTCCCATGGTTAAACTTCTACGAACCATGAATTGATCAAATTAGGGTTTCTGAATCCAAGGATCATCATTCCAGATTCCAACCTTAATAATTTTACGACGGCCTCATGGTCATTAATTTTATTAATTATGCTCGGTTCAACGACCAGTATTCTAATTAATATTTTTGGTACGCTGCCAATAAGCCATCAGATGAGCAACACATGCTCAGACGATTAAATATTCAACAATTCATCACATGAGCAACACTTGCTCAGATGATGAATATTTGCTCAAACCAAGGAATATTGGTTCAACAATCAATATTCAACGATCCATCGAATGAGCAATACTTGCTCACTTCATCGTAAGAACTATACCTCTGTCTCATGACATGTTCAATTCATGAGTTTCAGAACATCATGTTCAACTCAACGACTACATGGACTCATCGTCCCATCAAACCACGAAGTCATCAATTGACTAACAAACCACGAGACGTCAATCGTGTCACTTGGGGGATATCACTTAGGCTTTTGGTCTGGCGGTCTACGGCACGTGTGTTCAAACACACGATGGAATGTGAGCAAGTCGTGCAAATAGTTAAAGGAATTTACGAGGTAGTGGGTGGAAAATCGACCAAGTCTCAACACGTTGAGCAACTGGTTTCAAACACGATCTCCACTTCCCCACTCCTTGATTCCGTCAACTATCACACTTCATGGGATTATGGTGTCTAAAATTCCAGCAATATAAATAAGCCTCTGAATCATGATTGAAGGATCATCATCAACGATATCATCAATCTCACGTCTCATCGACAACACGAGATCATCAACTCATCAATTGAGCAACTACTCTCAATTGAGCAATTTCAATCATTCAGAGCTTATCATATTCAGAATTCACATACCCACAATCTTTGATTACCATTGATTCCACACATTTCCAAGCTTCCCTCCTACAGATCAACTCATCCTCTCTTGTGACCGAATTTACTCTGGAACGGTCATTGTCTTGATTTAGGCCGGAGTACTATAGATTGATCTCTCGAATCTAAAGCACCCCCTTTGCAGCGGTGTATCTGTGTGAGGTTTAACATTTCGCTCGGTTTGAGGAGTCTCCTCCATACGGTCGTCTCCTCATATCGTTTTTCCCCATCTACAGATTGGCGACCACAGTGGGAGATCATTCTCTCGGTTGCAATCTCATAATTTTACAAGATGGTCGGTCTTAGGTCTGGGTTAGTCACAAGTTCCAACGCAAATGGCGCTAGCACTAGCAACAACAACAACAACGACAAAGAGGATATCCCGGGAACGATCTCGGCCTCTAACACTAACGGTGGTGATGTTACTCCTCCTCACGTCAACACGGAGGGTTATCTTTTGTTCGGCCGACACCCTGAGGAAGTCAGAGGAAATCCACCACCTACCATTGCTGATCTCATCAAAGTGCAAGAGACTCTTGCAAAGAATCAAACTGATATGGCTACATCACATAAGGAGCTATTTAATCAACTGAAAGCTCTCACTAATACAATATCAGGGAAAACCTAAGGAAAAGGAAAAGAGAAGGAAAAATCCTCAGACGCTGATCCTGAGGTAATCCCGATTCATACAGTGAATGATGATGAATTCCGCAAAGCTGTAGATGGTCCATCAGCGAAGGAGTCATCAAACTTCATCACTCGGGAAGATTTGTAACACCTTCTGGAGAACCGTGGAAAAGACAAGACCCCACATGTCCTTCGTCACCAGCCTTCATACCCTGCTTCTACGCAAAAGATTCCTCTTCCAAAAGGTTATATCTCTCCAACCTTTACTTTGTACGACGGAACCGGCAATGCTCGGGAACATGTTTCTCGGTTCCTGGAAGCTTTGGGTGAACATGAGCATAACCATGTTGTTCGCCTCAAAGAATTTTTAAAATCCTTGAAAGGCAGAGCATATACCTGGTACAATAACATCGCACCAGGAACTATCAACAGTTGGGGAGAAATGGTTAATGCTTTCTATAGGAAGTATTTCTTCGTTTCAGAGCAAGTTACCCTCTCTGATCTCGGAAGGATGTTTCAAAAGAACAACAAACATCCTAACGATTACGTGAAAAAGTTCATAGTTCAAGCGTTGGATTGCCATGATCCAAATGTCACAGAGCAACAACTTGTGGACTTATGCATCGACGGAATGATTCCAGTCTACAGAGCCTTATTGGAGAATCTCAGATTCCAGACCTTTTCAGAACTCCATGAAGCATCCAAGAGATAGGCAACTACTGCACCCGCTTTACTGGAAAGAACAAAAGCTACAAAGGCTGAAGAACCGCGAGACACTCGAGGTAGCAGACGTCTGATCAAGAATCAGTAAAACCTCCAGCCTTCCACAAACACTGTTGTAGAAGGGAGCAAACGGAAAGCCAAACCGCCGCGCAAGCATACCTTAGCTCCTTCAAAAGCACAAAGGAATGATAATCAAGATGCACAAGCCTCTGACTAACGCACAAGAGTTCCTGATCAAGAAGCACCTGACTTTTCTTTTTCCATTGAAGAGGTGACTTCCACAGGTTCGTCAATCATCCCACAAGAGACTGCAAAGTTTTAAAGCACATTTTCAAAGAGAAGGTTGATCCATAATATCTTCAACTGGGGACTGAAGGAGTACACAAGAATCCTCTCCCAGTCAGAACCTTTACACTCTCTGAACAACCTATCAAAACGGAAGTTCAATCCTTGGTCGAACGTGAATTGCGTTATCTGTCGAAGGCACAAAGGAGAGACATGCTCACAGTACTGAACCACATCGTGTCAAGAATTCCATTCCGAAAATACTTCTTGAGCCTCCAGCCACGAACCAAGAGATGTACGACTGGGGACTGCTTACCACAGTTAATCTCATAAGAAACGAATTTGGAAGAACGTTGATCGATGCTTACACCGCCATCAACAACATTCCACCGAAAACCATCGGATCCACATGCATCGCTCGATAAGAAGATACTCATGCTCCATCTCAATCAGAGATCCTGAAGGAGCGCTCAGAAATACTTATGGCTACATCATTCTCAAAGTGAACATAAGTTCAACCTGGACAGAAACCAAGTTTCACATAATCAGGAAGATCCAGGATATGACATGTCCTTCAGACGAGCGTGTATCCACGCTGAAAATATGGGTACTTACAAAGCGCCTTTGGTTATACATCTCTCCAACGAAGAAAGTTCTGATCCGGAAGATTTGATGGACATTCCATCATCAGAGTACTTTGAGGAATTTCGACGAGGTTGAAGAAAGAACCTGCAAAATATGCATAGACATTCATCAAGAGGTACCGCGCTCAGGCAAGTCTCATTCCATGTCTATGTCATTTATTTACCCACATTCTATCCTAGCATGGGGACTTAATTATGCTAGCAATTCTACAAGACGTTATGAATGGTAGCTTCACCGCATTAGTATTTTACCAAGTGGTTGAATCTGACGTTTCTCCGAATCAAGCACTGAAATATTCATTACTGACGTCCAAACATGGAAAAGAACACTTTGGGCGTTTCTCCTGCTAGTCCATGTGTTTCACAAAATCAGAAAGCTCTAATGTCTGCACAAGTGTCGAATCCCACTACCGCAACGAAAGGGATGTTGAATCAACAGAAGATACTCCAGGGCCGAGACGATCAAACCCTTAAGATATTCGATGCTTAAGGAATATACGCTTCAACACTCAAGCATCTAAAAAAGCTATCAAATTGTACTCCCAATCAAAGAGTACAGCTTCAGCACAAATATCTCGATGATGACACATTGATTCAACACCAGCACGATCAAAGTGTAACTGAACAATAAGTCTTCATTATCCCATGATAAGACTTCTGAAGCATATGCAACATCATTCATACATGGATGGCACTAACTCTTTCAATATATACTGAGAAACCTGAGGTGATTCCGTGAAACTTCATCAACGGGTTTTCTCTACATCACAATCCCCTGCATGATTGAGGAACTTTCTCTCTTCACCAATCACATCCAGTATGAAAACTGTTGATGCTATCTACCGCAACAATGTTGACTCACTGACAAAGCCAGATCGTGGTAAAGTTATGCTTTCAGGATCATTCAGGTTGAACTCTCAGTACACCTTCATCTTACGGGCGCTCAACTCATCAACTAGTTCATGAATGTAAAAGGCTCACTGGATGAAGGAGCAAAGTTTATATCTATAATCATGGTTCTAGCCTTTTCGGTCTTTGGAGCAACTTCAACCATGGTATCAGCATCAACAATAATCTCTAGAGGAACACCATCCATGATCTCAGCATCGACAAGGATCTCTGGAGCGTAATCATTCATGGTTTCAGCACCAACAACGGTCTCAGGAGCAACATCCTCAGGGCTTCATCAACTAATCATTCTCTGAAGTGTTACACATGAAGCGGACTTCTCTAAGACCAATGATTCATATCAAGATGTGCAGACCTGATAACATGCTCACATGAAAGTCTTCCCAAAGCTGGCACGACTGGTGGGCATAATCCAAAGTCTTCTACAAGATGTTCTCATCACCTCTATAAATGAGATACAACACACTCCAGGCCATGGGTTTGCAAAAAAATACTAATGGGTGAGGAATGGGACAATGCTTCCTCAACGAAAGATGTTCGTCTATGTCTCTTCTACAACATACCAAAAGGGCGCGACAATCGGACATACGAGCTGAAAGATACGGCATTTACTGTCAGGTCTATGAAATCTGAAAATTTGCACGGGATTACAAGTTATGAAAGTGCATACTTTATTGATTTCCCTATACATCTCCAAACTTAATCATTTTGGTTGCATATGATTCCTCCGTCTCTTAGCTTCGAAAGTTGGGGTCAATCGTCAGATTCCGACGTCGTATGAGGTTCCTACAACTTCCTGAGCGTACAACATGCAAACAACAATTTTTAGACGGGATTCATAACTTCCATAGTCGATCGGTGTCCACCAGGTCCTTCCACTAAATCCTTCATCAAGGTACCTCCAACTTCGACCACCTAGGTCTTTACATCAATTTTTCTACCTGGGTCCTCTATCTAAGTCTCACCAGAAGAAGGGAAAACGAAAGGGAGAGACTTAACAAAATACTGGGGACTGACGGTCCACTTGTCAAGACGATCGATTTCACAATCCAAAACCGATCAAGAAATCAAGACCAGAATAAAACCTCACATCTCTTAGAAGTCCAAGGTTCAAGATATTGTGGAAAGAAAACTAAAGAAAGTCAGCAAAATAAGATTTCTGCTTTTCTTCATCCATCTTCTTCAACACGGCATCACTGGTGGTGAAAGAAGTGTCACCTTCCACCGCTTTCCTTATAGCATCACTCTTTTGACGAAGCCACTTCAGATTGAAGCCAAGTTCTTCAGCTTTCTTCAAGTTGTACTCCTAATCAAAGAGTACATCCCGGGTGACAGTATTTCCAGTTGTGATGCGGATATCATTTATAACATGCAATATGGCTTCTACTTGCCTCGTCAAGAAATAACTATGCTCCGGATCCTTGGTAACGACGATGTGCCCATACATCTTCCACAGTTTCTCGTACATGCCTGCATATCTAATGGGAATGCTGAATCCTCCAACTAGTTCATGATACGGGAGTGAAGCATCGAACGGAGGATCAAAATCAACTCCTGCACTTGGATATTCATGCACCAATATACGGTTCTCAATTACTGGAGCAGCCTCCAAGGCAACAGTTTCTTCAGTATTCTCTACTGGTGTTTCGGTTTCTTCTATCACTGAAGCAACAACAATCTGAGTTTCCAAGACTTAAATGACAACCTTCTAATGGCCTTGAAGTGCAGAGATGTTTTTCTCTTCATCAATAACTTCAGGGCAGTTTGAGTTATCCTCATTGGTTTTAATATCCTCAACTTCGGTATTTGGCACCTAATACGAAGATTACATGAGGTTAGAGTCATTTAAGCTTGAAACCAAATGAGATCATAAAATACATCATACAAGCAATCCAACATTATCAAGATTAATCATTATACACTCAAGGCACGAGCAAATAGCATGAAAGTCATGAAAATACGTTTTACGGTAACCTCGTCTGAAGAAACTGTACTCTTCCCTGTACTAAAAGACGAACTTGGAGCAATCTACGAGGAATCTTAAGATGGGTTTTATACCATTCTCTTTGTATGGATGTCCTCTACAACGTGTCAAAATTTCATGACAATCCGATGAACGAGCAAAGAGATGTGGCTAAAACATGGAGCAACATGCCATCTGAAAAAGTTCTGAAGGTCTCCTGGAATTTCACTATTTCGCCTTTTTCAGGCCCTAAACATGCTCAAACTTCAAAGAAATTCGTTAATAAAGCTTGGAAATTTCCTGGGGTTGAAGATACATATGCAAACCGCGAAAATACGACTTCGAACGAAGATTCTACAGCGTTTCTAGTAAACTCTGAAGTCTGAAATTTTCCGGTGACGTATTTCGGCAAAGTTATCCATAAATTCACATGGATTTTCATTCATTCATTCACTAATAAGCGATATCATACTTCTTTGAATAAATTACAGGAGATATACTTACTAAGGGAGCTCTAAATCATTTGAAGGCTCGATGATGCCAGAATCTCCGTTGACAACACCGTTATCTCCATTCGGTTCGGGAATTCTCCATATTCCCATCTCCCAAAGAAGAGTGCGCTTCATCAACATGATTCTTATCTAAAATGATTTCTTCCTGGATTCATCAACAAAAATTATTATTATTTTATTCAAGGAGATGCCGCGATCACCTGCACGAAAGAGATATTTACATCGACTTCTTCATCAGTACTGGATTCCTGAATTGTTCGCCTGGGAACAAGTTGAAGACCGTCAATCGATGGAGAAAATGTCTGAAAAGAAATAACAAACCTTGGTCTCGTGATCCTAATTGCACGGGAAGGAAAAAGTCATGACACAAGGAGCGCTAACAACTCACCAAAGAAACGGCTGGGGACTGCACGTCATTTGCTAACATCCTGTAGTCCTTACTTCTGGGTGCTCCGCCCCGAAGACTTTCTTCCATTTCCGAGGAGTCTACATTGATCTGAAACCTCACTACATGATCATCCTGTGGTATAGTTGATGAAATAACCAGGAGTACAACTCAGTATGAAGGATCTCTCACCATCACTCAGAGGTCCCAGAAGTACCATTTCTTGAAGTTACACCCACGGAGATGTCATCCCTGGAAACATCGTCTTTGAAAGTGTCATCATGGGAGTCAGTCATTCTTGCAAAGTGGTTGTGACAGATGCATAACATTCAGCGCATCATTTATACAAAGCGCAGGATTCAACAAAACAACAAATCATGGAATAAAGATGCTCACATCAGCGTCTGCAAAAATGGTAACTTTCAACTCTTACATGTTTACGATTCCACTAATAGTACATGAGTTAATACTTCAAATCTTGCTCTTTCCTTCAAACCTTCTAAGACGAGCAAAATTCTGACATGATTTTCACAAAACCGTGAACAACCCACGTAAATTTTACAATGTGAACATTCACTGGTTTCTCAAAATCTGGACAGACGTCCATTCTACGATTGTGAAAACTCACATATAGACATTATTTTACCATGTATAATGGTATACATTCAACAGTTGTTCAAAATCAAAACATGATTTTACAAACTATATAAATATTTAACGTGAAACTCACGTAAATTTGGAAAATATATCTATATATTTTTGCTCCCTCGCACGAGCATCTGTCTCTGAAGCGAGAGTATATTCTCAAATATTTCTGAAAGCTCGAGATAAAAAAAATTCATGAAAGCTCATAAACAAAATTTTATTACTAACAGACGCACGTCTATTTAAAAAAAAAAACTTTTCTCTCGTACGAGCATCCACCTTTGAAACGAGAGTTTATTCCACTTTGTGAAATCTCGCATATTAAAAAGATAAAATTTTGTTTTTCGTGAAAGCTCATAGACAAAATTTTTATCATTAGACTCAGGTCTATTTTGTTGTTTCTTAAACTAACGACCGAACGAGCGTCCGTGCTAAAACGGATTCCTTTCTTGGGCCCGACCCGCGAATCCTAAACGACCAAGATTCCATCACCAAATCAGCGGTGCTACCACTTTATGCTCATCAGACGATGCTCCAATCATGACATTGAAGCCTTCATCAAGTCGTGGTTTTCTCATGCTCTCTAAACCTGGTAACATCTCAACTTACATCTAAGTTCAATTACTGGTATTATTATTTATGGCCGGAAAATCACCATTTAATACTAACTGAGCAACACAGCTTTCCTCAGTAAGCAGGGGACTTAATGTAGATGGTGGATTTTCGACAAGGGATAAAATCGTAAATTCATAATTATACGAAGCTCTGATCCAGCAATCAGACGTGAGTATTGAGACACGGGTCTCTCATCGAATTCTCAACGGAGAGTACTTTCTCTCAGAGTACATGTAGATATGTAGTCTCACGACTGGACAACGACATATCTCATGAATACTGAACACTTTCAGTGATTATTTCTATATAGTATCACGAGATGGACGGCTCCTAGACATCTTGCTCTGCTAGTATAGAGCGATAACGTCTTCAGGAACAAACAACGAGTTTACCCTGACTATATAAAGGATATGAGTTACCGACAAGCTCATATCGGGATAATTAATGCTCCTAGACAGCTTGCTCTGCTAGTATAGAGCCACAAAGTTAATTATCCCTAATTAAGATTAATTCTGCCTTGACGTTCACTACTGAATTCCCAGAATAATCTATTATTGCTCCTATTCCATGGTCGAATCCACGACTGGTCCCATGGAATGGCAATAACAATTGCTCTTATTTCATGGTCGAATCCACGACTGGTCCCATGGAATGGCAATAAACAATTTTTCTGATTCTATGATCGAATCCACAACTTGATCTCATAGAATAGCAATAACTATATTATCTCATTACTCAGATTTCATGATCGAATCCACAACTGGTCTCATAAATGGTAATAGATAAATCTTAATTACTCTGATTCTATGGTCGAATCTACGATCCCATGGAATGGTAATGCTCACTTTATTATTCTGAATTCGTAGTCGAATCCTCAGCTGATCTTATGAATTAATAATATTCATCTTATATCTCAGTTTTGTGAATTATTCTCCACCGAATTCCACAATTAGTAATAAATAATCAACAACCGGGCGTCTGATCTACCTCTAAGTAAGCCCCGATTCAAATGGTGAAGGTGGATTCAACGATGATACACTAACAGTCACCACACGAACGAGTATTTCAAAAATACAACGAAACGATGAACCTATGCAAAATAGGGAAGAAAATAATAAATAATTAAAAATATTGACCAGGGTGCTGGGAGCATGGACACACGACCGACCGTGTCGTGGTCAATCCCACACCAGTTTTATATTTTTAATGCATTTTTATTATTTTCCATGATTTGATGAAAATTCTCTCATTTTATCAAATCTCCTTCGTCTCGAGGAAACTCCTCGGTTTCATGGTACTTCCATAAATCCATAAAAAATAATATAAAATTAAAGAAAGGAGTGTGGGGCGTGACCATTGGCCAACCGGCCATGCCTTTGTCCCATCCGGCCCCACACCCCACGGTTCTTTATTATTATTATTATTATTATTATAAATTTTTTTTCTATTAATGGAAGAACGATGATTACATGAAACTAGTTGGAAGCCTAACAAGCTAGGCTCCAACGACATACTACTACATTAATTGAACAGGTTGCTGTGCTAGCCTACCAGCGGGCCTCATGGGTAACCTTGACAAGGGGAGCCGAAACGGCGGACTGGGGGGCGAGATTGTGGCACAAGGGGGGCAAGCTAACAACACCTTCCATGTTAATTCCTGCAATGTTACGCCATCGAAGACTCGAATCTGGGACCTCCTGGAACGCATCACCTTTGAAGAACGGGGTTGACCAGCTGAGCTAGGGCCCGTTATTATTATTATTATTATTATGAAACGTGCCTCTGAGGGCTTTTATTGAAAATAGGAAAAATAGTAATATTACATGGAAGGTGTTGGTAACCTAGCTACAAGCTGAGAACCAACACCCTTTTGAATTACAATACCTAAACGATGGAAAAGAAAGCTGCCAGTGCCACAATTTGCGTCATTCTGGGATAGGCAGTTCTTCATCCTCTTTACAAAAGCCACCGTGTCCTCGCTTAGTTCACCCAATGTAGTGAAAGCAAGAATATGAAAGCCATATCCGTGTGACTCACACTTCACTAAATATTTGTTGCATTTACGGAGAATCGCCTTAGAGAGAGCTTGGCCCGGGGTGAAAGAACGAATTTCCCCAGTGAAGGGAGAAACTCCTGTGACGTCGAAGCATGTATCTCTGCCGTTTTCCCAGTTGTGTAACAATAAGTCAGCGGGCCTCAAAGCAGCATTCTCATCTGACAGAAAACCTAAGGCTGCTGCTTTACGTGCTGCGACTCCGGCTTTGATACATATATCCATAAAAATGTCACGTACCAGATCATGTCGGAATTTGAGTCCTACGTCGCTGGCACAATGTAAGGCATGGTCTCCAAATATGTACATCCCCTTATTACAGCTTGGACAATGACTGCCTTCGGGAAAAAGCGGGATGCCAAGTCGATAGCTGAGAACGCATCTGAAATGACGGGGTCCAAGGGTTTGATTCAAACCGGCAATGGGTATGGCTAGTAAATAATCTTGGGCGTGTTTGAGCTTGTTGCATTGCCATAAAACACTGTCACGTACACTCAAATGGTAGGTTGTGGGGATCTGTTTCTTCACTGCTTCGAAGTATAAGACAGCCAGGGAGTGCATAGAATGAGGGGATGTATCGTCAAAGCTATGTGAGGAAGAGGTAAGACCACAGACCTGGAGGTAGTCTGCTAAAGCTTGCTGATATGTTGAGCTTGGACTGGTATGAGGGATGTCCTTCAATATGAAATCCTGTATAGCCTGAGTTTGAAGCTGTGAAGCCAAGTAGCAGTACTTGCTGGTGTCATGCATCGTATATACTCCGAGACCTCCGTCTTTGATTGGTAGGGTAGCGATGCGGTATTGCAATGGACCAAATCCTGCCCCATCTGCAGTAATAAGTCGTTGCAAATAATGAAAGAGGTGATCGTCAAAGTGAGTCATAGCTTGCTGCAATGCTAAGGGGTTTGTTGTGCGCATAGTGAAGTATAATCTGGAGACCCCAGTACAATTGCGCAATAATAATAGTTCACTCTGTGGATCTTTGAGCTTCTTGACGACTGACATGAGGTTGATGGTTTTAGTCACTCTCGGCATCACCATTTCCTTGCAGAATTGCAAATCCAGACTGACAGGACCACCTAAGAGTTTGACACCAGTTGAGGGTCGACCAATGTTGGCAGGGAAAACGCCTGGAATTAAACTCCGTTGATCTGGTGTAGGCCAAAATAACTCAGTTTTGGTGATGTTGAGGTGAAGACCCCTGCGGACACCTTCAGATTGAATTATAGCCAAGGCTTTGGAGACTTCCAACGTATCACCAATGATGGTGCCATCATCGAGGTACCATGCATTTAAATCTAACTTGCACTTGGAGGCGATGCTCAACACAACAGGATGGAGAGTAAGAGAAAAGAGCAATGGACCAAGGGGGTCGCCTTGTTGCACTCCCTTAGCAGAGGATAAGATGTAGTCATTATAGTATAGCCGAGATGGTTTAGCATAACAGAATTCTACCCATTGAGCAATTGCAGGACAATGGGATCTGACCTCTTGGATTAGTGCTGTGCGATCAACCATATTGAATGCGTTCAAGAAATCGATGAGTAACATGGATGTATTGTTCATTGTACCTTTTATCTCCATGAGTCTGTTGACAGAATGGAGGATACTTTCCCCACCGTATGGCATTCCCACACCAAATTGGTAGTCACCCAAATAGGTAGACATTTCATTTCCAATTTTTACTGCTGCAACTTTGGAAACTAGCCTGCGCCATATAGTACCCACTGCAATGGGTCTAAGCCCTCCACCAGGTTTCTGCAATGGTGTTAGGGGAGCACTAGCAATGTACTCACCTAGGATGGCAGGGCATTTACCAGCGATTAAGATATTTACTACCTTTGTGATTGATGTGACAAGCTCATCTGCGACTGCACTTGCTGCTCCGCTCATGGCATCAAGTAGGTGTTGTGCCCTGAGGCCATCCCTGCCACAGGATGTTCCTTTGGGGAAGTTTTTTATAGCACCAAGGACTGTACCTGTATCTACAACAATGGGATCAGCAGAGATTGGTTCAGTGGGTATAGTAGGAGGGTGAGCATGAGGGTGTTTTTCCTGCAGTTCCGTGAGAGTAGATGTAGTGCATGGTGCAATTCCATTTGATGAGAGAACTCGGATAGCCGATGTATAATGCCCAAAACTCATCTTCTTCCTGTAAGCCTGCAAGTTAGCACACTCTTGAGTTTTCTTGCTTCTTGGTTTTCTCAATGGTTCACGCCTTGATACTTCCAACAGGTTGGTGATGAGAATATCACATCCATTATGTTCTCTCCAGGTAAGTATTGCATTATTGATAGAGGCTACTTGCAAGAGTTTCCTGTTGCCAGAACGTTCTTCAGGTGTGCTCTTAGGAATGTAGAGGTTGAGAGTGCAAATAGGAAGGAGCAGTAATTTTATCCATACTGATAAGTCAGTGGGACTTAATATGACAGCATCCAAGCATGATTTAAGGGTTCTTGAGAAGTTCAGTCGGCAGGGTGAGGGAATACTATGGATAGTGGTAAAGTGCCTTTGAAAGACTTCATTGAGCAGTTCTACAGATAGAGATGGGGTATTCTCAGTCACAGCGGGTGTTGTGTCTGCAGCAGTCGCAACAGGCTTGGTAATATCATAGATAAGGAAATCATCGCATTGTCCATTGAATGGTCCTGAGACAATTGTTCCATGATGGCTTGAATGACGACAGGGTTTTTTCCAGACATGCATACTCATGCATAAACTGAAGACCCACATCTGTAGTGACCCTAGAACTCGTTCCCATGCTGTAAAAACATTCAAGTTGTTACTGATTCTCCCCTTGAAGGTTTGTTTAGCCTCTGTAGTACGAAAATGTCTATCGTTAAGGTGTCTGGTGAACGAACTGCGAACGAACCCTCTACCATTAACCCCGTCTCTGCAATCATCAAACCCTTTAAAAGGACAATGAAAGTGATCACCGTTTGACTCTGTATTTTCACCAAGATCATGGGATGGAGTGAAGTCCGTTGCTGGGATAAAATATTGAGAACCTGATGTAGAAGACGACGTAGCAGATGATGATACCTCGTGTTGTGATGAGGGAGATGATCTAGAACGAGTACGCATGGCTTCTGTAGAGAAAAGTAACCGCTGTAACTACCTTGGATGGTGAGAGACTGTGGTTAAGATTGGCATCAATCGAAAGGAAATAACAAGGGGAATTGAAAGATGAAGAGTGATCGAAATTCTATGGAGGAAATTTGATGCAATTGCCGGAACAAATTTGCAGACTTTCTGTCGCCTGAAAATCGCCCGGAGTTTCTCTCTCATACCCTTATTATTATTATTATTATTATTATTTCTCTAATTTCATGAAAAAACTCCTTGATTTCATGGTATTTTGCACAAATCATCAAATAATAATAAAATAAATTATGAAAACTTGTGGAACCGGCCCTTGGCCGGCCGGCCATGCCCTAGCCGGTCCCACACGCCCCTTTATTTTATTATTTTATTATTAGTTTTCCTTGAATTCATCAAATTCCTTGATTTCATGGTATTTCTCTCAAATTAGGAAAAATTCCCTCAATTCATCAAAAATACATAAGAAATACACAAAAATTAGGGAAACTCGTGGGACCGAGCCCAAGCCGGCCGGCCATGCCTTCCACGGTCCCACACGCCCTTGTTTTTATTATTTTAATATTTTTTGCTTCCTTGAACTCATGAAAACTCCTTCAATTCATGGAAACTCCCTAAATTCATCAAATTTCTCAAAATTCATGAATTTTTCATAAAATCATCAAAATATTATAAAATTAAGGAAAAGGCACCACGAGACCGTAGTCACGACCGACCGACCATGCCTTGACCTCAGCGGTCCCACGCCTCCTCATTCCTTATTTTATAATTATTTTTCATCATCTCATGGTGTTTTCCTCAGTTTCGTCGAAACCCTAATTTTGGCATATTTTCTCGAATGGATGCTCAATTGCACGCCGGAAAATATCAAAATTCTCAGGACTGAGACGCAGACGCCTTGGGGACACGAGCATGCTATCTTGACTGACCAAGATTGGCTCTTTGGCTCACGGAAACCGGTCCCATCAATTTTCACAGTTTTGACCTAATTTGCACAATTGCTCGTATTATGTCCAAAACTCTCCCAAACACTTTGGATTTTCATGAAGTGATCGTCAGGCGGTCACGTGACAACCCAGGGCCGGTTTCATGACTCCATGGTCGGTCCCTCGCCTAGTCATAATTAATTAGGTTTTCTCGCCTAAGGCTCAGACGAGCATTTTCGAATAAATGATTAAACCAGCATTTAATCATTCTTTCACCAACAAATCGTCAACTCTACAAGGAGTTCTTCGTATTTGCTCACGTGAGCATATGGACACTACATGGTCGCTCCCTCCTTCGTCCCATGTAGTCGCTCCCTCCTTCGTCCCATGTTTAAACTTCTACGAACCATGAATTGATCAAATTAGGGTTTCTGAATCCAAGGATCATCATTCCAGATTCCAACCTTAATAATTTTATGACGGCCTCATGGTCATTAATTTTATTAATTATGCTCGGTTCAACGACCAGTATTCTAATTAATATTTTTGGTACGCTGCCAATAAGCCATCAGATGAGCAACACATGCTCAGACGATCAAATATTCAACAATTCATCACATGAGCAACACTTGCTCAGATGATGAATATTTGCTCAAACCAAGGAATATTGGTTCAACAATCAATATTCAACGATCCATCGAATGAGCAATACTTGCTCACTTCATCGTAAGAACTATACCTCTGTCTCATGACATGTTCAATTCATGAGTTTCAGAACATCATGTTCAACTCAACGACTACATGGAATCATCGTCCCATCAAACCACGAAGTCATCAATTGACTAACAAACCACGAGATGTCAATCGTGTCACTTGGGGGTTATCACTTAGGTTTTTGGTCTGGCGATCTATGGCACGTGTGTTCAAACACACGATGGAATGTGAGCAAGTCGTGCAACCAGTTGAAGGAATTCACGAGGTAGTGGGTGGAAAATCGGCCAAGTCTCCACACGTTAAGCAACTGGTTTCAAACACGATCTTCACTTCCCCATTCCTTGATGCCATCAACTGTCACACTTCATGGGATCATGGTGTCTAAAATTCCAGCAATATAAATAAGTCTCCGAATCATGATTGAAGGATCATCATCAACGGTATCATCAATCTCACGTCTCATCGACAACACGAGATCATCAACTCATCAATTGAGCAACTACTCTCAATTGAGCAATTTGAATCATTCAGAGCTTATCATATTCAGAATTCACACACCCACAATCTTTGATTACCATTGATTCCACACATTTCCCAGCTTCCCTCCTACAGATCAACCCATCCTCTCTTGTGACAGAATTTACTCTAGAACGGTCATTGTCTTGATTTAGGCCGGAGTACTACAGATTGATCTCTCGAATCTAAAGCACCCCCTTTGCAGCGGTGCATCTGTGTGAGGTTTAACATTTCGCTCGGTTTGAGGGGTCTCCTCCGTACGGTCGTCTCCTCAATTCCTTAAAAACCAGCAAATCGTTTTTCCCCATCTACATCTGCATTTGCGGTTTCCTCGTTAACAAAACTTCTGGTGTCTGTGTTATTTCTATTCCGCATTATATTTTGTTATATAATTGAAATATCACAGGTTGTGCGTTAAGATTAATCAATTAGAATATCCAACCTTTGGTTGTTGATTTACATTGATTGACACTTGGATATTGGTTTTTGGTACCATCCAAGTTTATCTCTCTAAGTATTTGATAAAGACTCGCAGATTTTCATTTGCTTGAGTAAAGATTAAATCGAGAGATTGAGATATTAACTCCTTGATATACTTTTTATTAAGATTGAGTCTGGATGTCTAGTTCATTCTCTTAAAAGTATATTAGAGTTAGTCCATACATATTGCTAATCGAAATATTGGGGGAGATTGTTGTGCCCCCGCTTTTTCAATTGGTATCAGAGCAGGCAAACATGTTCAAGACCTTACAAGTCCGTGTTTGTAGCGATCTGACTCTATGGATAGAGGTGCTATCTCTATTAACATACCACCAGTCTTCGATGGCTCTAATTACTTATGGTGGAAAATTGTTATGCGAGCTTTTCTTCAAGCACGTGATTTTCAATCATGGGTATATGTAGTTAATGGCTATGATGCTCTCGTTGTGGTAGTAGGAAATGTAAACGTTTCCAAGAACATTGGTGAATACAGTCCTGCTGAGATACTTGCTGCAAAGTGAAATTCTGACGGTTTGAATGCCATCATACATGGCATTACCCAAAATCTTCAGCACCATGTGTCAAACTGCACTAGGTCTAAAGATGCGTGGGATATCTTAGAAACCGTATTCGAAGCTAATACCAGTGAAAAGTGAAAAAGCAGGGGTCTAACAACACCATCCAATATTTCGCTTAGCAATATGTATGGACTAACTTCGAAACACTTTCTAGAGAATCAACTAGACAGTCAGACTCAATCTAGGTAAAAGTATCTCAAGTAGTTAATATCTCTCTCTTGTTTTGATTTACTCAAGCTAATAGACATCATCGAGTCTTTAATCAAACACAAGGAATAGCTTGGACGGTACCAAAGACCATGTCAATCAACAACCAAAGGTTGGATTATACTAATTGATGATCCAAACACAAAACCTGTATTATTTCAATTTTAAAGATAAAACAATATAATGCGGAAACTGAAATAACACAGACACCAGAAATTTTGTTAACGAGGAAACCGCAAATGCAGAAAAACCCCGGGACCTAGTCCAGAATTGAATACTCTCAGGATTAAGCCGCTACACAAAATTACACCTAACTTCGTATAGTTGAGACCAAGTAACTAACCCTATAGTTCACTTAGTTCCGCCTGTATTCCCACGCCTCCAACTTATAAATAAGTCACGTACTTGGAACAATCCCTTTGGTTCGTATTCCAAACAGTAAAGGAACAAGAAATCTGTTTGGTATCAACTCTATTCAACCAAGTGATATAAGTCGGACAAAGGCTCTTCCGTTTATCTTAACATAAACTCCTTCGTCGGGTCTAGATCTATCTTATGTTCAATCACCCTAAGGTAATCGTTTAAGATTAAGCCAACAACACCTTTAATCCAAAGAACCGTGTTGATGCCGATCTACTCAATTAATCAATCCAATCTACCACAAGGATAAACCGATTATTAATTGGATCCTCTTTTACCGAAACAAGTATTGTGCACACCAAAGACTATAAAACCCAAGTCAGATCTTCAATATCTTCTTTGTCTTCAAATCTTCTTAAATCTTCAATAAAAACCTGCACACAATCACTTGAATCTCTTGTGATCAAGATAAAGTTTCTCTTCTTAGAGGAGACAACTTTCGGACCAAAAGACCTCTGGAAAATCCGAAAATATAAGACCATATATTACGTTTCCTTAGTCCGAGAATACTAAGTTGGGAGGTTTATTAAAAACATCCGAAAATTCCAAATAACACCTATTTTTGGAAAATCATGATAAACATGAATAATTTTTAGACTCCCATGGATTCGAAGCAACCCGTAAACTATTACAGAGTTTTTTTTTTTTGATAAACAACTATACAATGTACATGTGCTCCTGTTTTATTGTGCCTTTCTCATCCAAGATTATGAGCACGAAAGGATGAGAAAGCACAACATACGATACAACTAAGTTGTATCGAAGTAAGCTTTTTCCAGCTTACAGTGAATATCAGAAACATAGTTCATGTCTCTTCCGGGGAATTTCTGCCCAAAATATTTTCTCTCAAACCGATGATCTTTTCTAGCTCTAGAGATATGATCATGTGGAGAAAATGTGCTAATGTGAGAATTCTCGGAGATAGTTAGATCTCTATTAATTCTTTCAATGAGATTTTCATAAGATTTTCTCATTCTAAGGACTTCCTTATTTTCACATTAGTGTGATCATCTGAAACAATTATCGGAAAATCCAGATTGTTTCTTTTGTCAGAGATTCGCTCTTTCCCTTCCTTCTGAAGTCGTTCCTTATCAAAACCGGAACTGTTTCGATATGGGTGTGGAGGAACCTTTTTCCAAAAGTGATTATCAACTCTTTCCTCTGACTTATTTGAGTTGATTTTATCGGGATGTAGTATAATTTGTCTTTCTACTGAGGAATAATCTTTCAGTTTTTTAAGACAAGAAACTTCCTTCAAAATTTTTACCACCGTATGTTGAAGAAGTATAAGTTTCCTGTCAAGTGACTGAAAGTTGTATTCCTTATAGTCATCACGGAATCGGTTCAAAGTTTCCTTTGGACAAGATTTTGTTTGATCATTAGTAGATCTAGAAGCTGGCTTTTCATCCTCTTCTGACTTGATGTAGTTAGGAAGACTACCATCATCTTGATCTGTTTCAGATGTGATTAACCCGTTTTAATCACAATCTGTAAAAGTCAAGCAGGGACTTTTAGTTTCCTCATCAGAAGAAATTACAACAGCATCATTAGTCTGAATCATAGGATGTGTCTCTTTATCTGTAAGAGATTTACCAAGAGCTTTTAGTTTAACAGCGAGATCCATTTTCTCTTTGGCTAGACAGTTCAGTTGGATGTCTTTTTCTCTGATCTCCTGTTTAAGAAGATTCGACTCTGTCTTTAAAATAAACACTTTAGAAGACAGAGATTGTATAGGCTTTAAGAGTTTTACCAACTCTTTATCAGCATCTTCTTCTTCCTCAGAAAAAGACATAGATGTTTTCGTAACCCCTGGATCATGAGTCAACGAAGTATTAACATCTTCAACATTTGAGTATTCATGCTATTGCATAACATTAACTGAATCAGACATGGATTCAATTCTTATAGGTTGGATCGCACCAAACACAGATTGTTAGATCTTTTCGTGTTTGCCTGCTCTGATACCAATTGAAAAGGAGAGGGTACCCAAATATACCTCAAGCTAAAACTTTTCCTACCTATAAGTCCTTTCTCTGAAAGTGATTGTCTATGGACTGAGTCGAGACAATAAAACTAATCGGTTCGCACTTCATGTGATTGTCCATGGATACGAGATCGAGACAATACAACAACGAAGTATGTTTACTTGATACAAAGGTTCGGACTTAACCAAACACAATAGGATTGCTTATCAAGTAAATAGGAATTAACGTTTGTGTGATTTACTTTAATTATAATAAAACAGTTATAATGCGGAAACTAAAAGTAAATGACACATCAAGATTTTGTTAACGAGGAAACCGCAAATGCAGAAAAACCCCGCGACCTAGTCCAGAATTGAATACTCTCAGGATTAAGCCGCTACACAAAATTACACCTAACTTCGTATAGTTGAGACCAAGTAACTAACCCTATAGTTCACTTAGTTCCATCTGTATTCCCATGCCTCCAACTTATAAATAAGTCACGTACTTGGAACAATCCCTTTGGTTCGTATTCCAAACAGTAAAGGAACAAGAAATATGTTTGGTATCAACTCTATTCAACCAAGTGATATAAGTCGGACAAAGGCTCTTCCGTTTATCTTAACATAAACTCCTTCGTCGGGTCTAGATCTATCTTATGTTCAATCACCCTAAGGTAATCGTTTAAGATTAAGCCAACAACACCTTTAATCCGAAGAACCGTGTTGATGCCTATCTATTCAATTAATCAATCCAATCTACCACAAGGATAAACCGATTATTAATTGGATCCTCTTTTACCGAAACAAGTATTGTGCACACCAAAGACTATAAAACCCAAGTCATATCTTCAATATATTCTTTGTCTTCAAATCTTCTTAAATCTTCAATAAAAACCTGCACACAATCAGTTGAATCTCTTCAGAACGGAGTCTGTTAACAATGGATTATCACAAGATCGTCTTTAGAACTAACAACAGTCTAAAGATCCCTGTCGAAACTCTGAACTAGTTTGAGTGAATCTTATATCAGAAGAGAAGATTCTCAAGAATAAACAAACTAGGTGCAATCAGATTTCAACCACCGTTAGTCAATCAAATCAATCGAAAACAAAG
The DNA here is from genome assembly GCF_003573695.1 of Papaver somniferum. Lineage (NCBI taxonomy): Eukaryota > Viridiplantae > Streptophyta > Magnoliopsida > Ranunculales > Papaveraceae > Papaver > Papaver somniferum. Next base: position 4,266,140 of record NW_020645971.1, on the reverse strand, counting down.
ATAAACCGCAATTATCTAGTTTCCCACCAACAAGTCGCGCTAGAGCTTCTCAATCCCAAAGAATACTTTAAAACGAGCGGCCGTAAGAGATTTCACCTAATTAAATTACTCTCCTCTCTGATAGGCGGCTACACCAGTAGCAAAGACAAAAGAGTAAGTCTGTTGTTACGATGGATTAGTTTGCTAGAAAGGCAAACTTCGTGTATTTATAGACAAGGAAGTTTGGACACCAAGGAATTTCCAAACCCGAAAATATTCTGAAGATATTCATAAAATCACATATTCGGTTTTCATAATTCCTGAAAATGCTCTGTCCAAAAATAATGATCGAAATCTCTCGGAAAATATAATTAGTAAATGCACATTACTAATTCTGGAATTTCCCTACAAAATGAAATTAATAACCTTAATTAAAAGATTCTTAACTTACTTATGTTTCGATCCTGGGATTCTCTTCCCTTAGCCGTTAAGGAATATCTTTGAACAATTATAGAAATAAACATTCTCAGCATGTGTTCAAAGTTTGTTGACATCTTTCCTTTGTAAGTTCTCTTTCACACTTACAACCTTGAAACCGATTTTCCACACTTCCAAAGAAGTTTATAATTGCCTCATCTGACTTTCAAGAACTATGCGATTGATCAAACCAACATTCAATCACAATCATGGGTTTACGGTTCTACCAAAACAAGTTTCGGTTCTACCTCCATGTGAGTACTACGCATAATCACACTAGCTTCCCAAAGATTCGGTTGAATAGGTACTATGATCGGTTCCCCACATATATATGGTATCTAACTTATATGTGTTGCACTTGGTCATAGGATCGGTTCCCCTTTCTGCTATAAACCTTGTTGCACCCCATACAAGGATCGGTTCCCTTTGATGTACTGCACCCCTTACAAGGATCGGTTCTCTTCCCCTTACTAGGATCGGTTCCCTTTCCCTTACAAGGATCGGTTTCCTTTCCCCAAAGCAGACATAATCCGATCATACCACAGGTGATTACTTAAGATTGGTTTTACTAATAAAAGTTATACCAATACAAAAGTCAGGCCTTTGTGAATAGTTCTACCAAGAACACAACAAGTTGTGAGCGGTTATACTCTATCACACATATTGGTTGTTCATAAGATATGCAATGAATAACAAAACCAATAACACCTGGCAATTTCCTTTTCGGTTCACAAACAAGTTTATGAACTTACTTCCTTGGAACACATGTAAACATTGTTCCTTAGGATGAAATCCTCACCTCATACCCATACATAATCACAATAGCATTCAAATGATTATGGTGATGTCTTATCTACAAATTTTAATGGTTAAGCAATAAACCTCATATTGTATTCCTTAATACTATGTCTATCTTGAGTTCAAATATGCTTCGTAGTTATGTTTTCAATATGCACGACTTTAAAGATATGTTAGGGAATGAAATAGTTCAACTCAAATATCACTAACCTCAAGTGGAAGGATGATTGTTGTCGTTGTAGCTCCTTGCTTCTTCTCATCTTCAAGTCTTCGCAATACTTGTAAAGTCTCATATCCTAATACTTTCAAGCTAACCTATACGAAGTTTAACTCTAGTACATAATCAAGCAACTCTTAACATGAGTTTTGATTCACTAAAATATGACAACCAAACTTGACATACCAACGCTTGGTGGGTTCAACCGAGCCATGCCCTAACAGAGGGTACCCAAATATACCTCAATCTAAAAGTTTTCCACCTATAAGTCCTTTCTTCGAAAGTGATTGTCTATGGACTGAGTCGAGACAATAAAACATATCGGTTCACACTTCGTGTGATCGTCTATCGATACGAGATCGAGACAATACAACAACGAAGTTTGATTACTTGATAATAGGTTCGGACTTAATCAAACACTATAGGATTGCTATCAATTAATTAGGAGTTAACGTTTGTGTATGTTACTTCTAATTATAAAAAAATAAATTATAATTGCGGAAATAGAAACGTAAAAGACACAACAAGATTTTGTTAACGAGGAAACCGCAAATGCAGAAAAACCCCGGGACCTTGTCCAGAATTGAATACTCTCAGAATTAATCCGCTATACAAAATCTAAACCAACTTCGTATAGTTGAGACCAAGCAATTAAACCTATAGTTCACCTAGTTCCCTCAGTATCCTTGCGCCTCCAACTTGTAATAAGTCACACACTTGGAATAATTCCTTTGTTTCGTATTCCAAATAGTAAAGGAACAATAAATCTGTTCGGTAATAACTCTTTTCAAACAACGTGATATGAGTTTGACAAAACGCTCTTCCGTTTATCCCAATAAACTTCTTTGTCGGGTTCTTAGATCAATCTATTTAATAACTACCAAAGTAATTGTTTAGACTATAAAATCAATACTATTAATCACAAAAAAATGTATTGATGTCGATCTACTCAACTAATCAATCCAATCTATCAAAAGATAAACTGCTTATAGTTGGATCCCCAACCGACCAAGTTTTGTGCACACCAAAGATTATGAACTCAAATAAGAAATCTTCTTTGTCTTCAAATCTTCTTAGATCTTCAATAAAAACGTGCACACAAACAACTTGAATCTCTTGTGATCAATCGCACACAGATTAGAGTCTGTTAACGATGGACTATCACAAGACGTCTTTAGATCTACAAACAGTCTAAAGATCCCCGTCGATACTTAGATCTAGTTTGAATGAATCTTATATCAGAAGAGAAGATTCTCAAGCATAAACAAGCTAGGTGCAATTAAAGTTTAACAACCGTTAGTCAATAAAATCAATCGAAAACTAATAATAAACAACAATTATCTAGTTTTCCACCAACAATACTCTTAGAGGTTCTCAATCCCAAAAAAGTATTTAAACGAGCGGTCGTAAGAGATTTCGCCTAATTAGGTTACTTTCCTCTCCGAATAGAAGGCTCCACCAGTAACAACACAACTAGGTAGTTTTGCTTGCTCTGAGGATTAGTTTGCTCGAAATGAAAACTTCAATATTTATAGACCAAGGAAGTTTAGGCACCAAGGAATTTTAAAAACCGAATATTCTCAAAGATATGCAATAAAGGCAAAATCGATTTTCATAATTCCTGGAAATGCTATGTCCAAATATTGACCGAAATCTCAGTAGAAAATCTCCAATTAGTAAACGCACATTGCCAATTTTTATTTTCTAAAGATATGCATTTAATTGCTGGAAATTAAAAGCATATAAAACTAAAAACCTTAATTAAAAGTTCTCAATTTATTTCGATCCGGGATTCTCCTTTACTTATTAATGAATATCTTTGAACAATAATGAATAAGAATTACTGCACATGTTTAAAGTATGTCGACATTTTTACTCTGTAAATCCTTTTTCATATTTACAATCTTGGAACCGATTTGCCACACTTCCAAACGAGTTTAGAATTGGTTCATCTGATTTCCAAGAACTATGTGATTGATCAAAAACATTCAATCACCATTAATGGGTTTAACGGTTCTACCAAACACAAGTTCGGTTCTACCTCCAAGTGGCTACTAGGATCGGTAAAAATAGGTTCCAAAACTTTGTTAACTAAGTACCAGGATCGGTTACCATTATTTATGGTACTTACTTGTGATCGGTTGCACAAATTATAGGATCGGTTGCACCAATTACTAAAACTTGTTAACCTACTACAAGGGTCGATTACACATCTTGTGATTAGTCCCACCAAGTTTTAGGACAGGTTACCCAATGACTAGGAATGGTCACACCAATTACAAATATCGATCGTACCATCTCAGGAGATTACTTAAAATTGGTTTCACTAATAAAAGTCATACCGATACACAAGTCAGGCATTGTGAATAGTTTTACCAAGATACATAAACAAGTTATGAGCGGTTATACTAAACACACATATTAGTAATCCAAAGATTTTCAATGAATGACAATACCAATAAGCCTAGCGATTTCCCTTTCGATTCACAAAACAAGTTTATGAATTGAATTTCCTTTAAACGAATGTAAAAACATTGTTTTCTAGGACGAAATCTTCACCCATACCCATATGCATAATCACAATAGAATTCATACAATTATGTCGATGTCTTATATACGAAGTTCAAAAGATAGGCGTTATACTTCGTATTATAGTTCCTTAATACTACGTCTAACTAGAGTATAATCATTCACAGCTTCGCAGTTATGTTTTCAATATAGCACGACTTGAAAGATACGTTAGGAATGAAACAGTTCAAGTCATAATATTACTAACCTCAAGAGGAAGGATGATGTCGTCGTTATAGCTCTTTACTTCTTCACATTCTTCAAGTCTACGAGTAATACTTGTAAGTCTCATATCCTAATAAATTTCTAGATAACCTATACGAAGTTGAATCTAGTAAATAATCAAGCGACTCTTTAAATGAGTTTTGGTTCACTAAAATATGACAACCAAACTTGACATACCAACGCTTGGTGGGTTGAACCGAGCAATGCTCTAACAATCTTCCCCTTTGTCAATTTTAGTGACAAAACTCCTACATCATATGGATAAACAAATTACAAGAATTCATTAGACATACGCTTGATTCCAAGTTTCAAGAACACAAGTTCTCTTGCTAATCCTATTGTAAAAATACAATCGTTTGTTTGATAAGACCGAAATAAAGATCAGAATTAACTCTATTTTTCTCATCAGGTTCTAATTATTCGAACAATAACTTAGACCTTTCACTTTAAACAAGACAAGTACTAGGTTAGTTAACTAGTATTTCTTGTTAAGGCATTCGATTAGACTTGAATAACTGAATCCTCCACTTTGATAAGTCTAACTAAGATCAGAATTAACTTAATTCAGTTATCCGGAATCCAATTGGACTAAACAATTGATCCCGAAAACCTGTTTGTTAAGCCATAAACAATTCATACAAACCAAATAAATCAACTTGCATAATTATTTACCTCAACCGAAAGCAATTGAAACAAACATAGAATTAAAGCACTGCAATTGCACCGAAATTTCGTTAAGCCTAAACAATTGATACCAAACAATAAAGCAAGATAACAATAGTTTTTCTCAACCGGAAACAATTGAATCACACACACATCCATACACAAATAATGGAATAAACATCAATTGTACCAAAATTTTGTTAAGCAAAAGCAAAATATATGCAATAAAATCAGGCTTTTCTTAAACAGGAAAACGATTAACTAACAAATTCGTTACCTCAAGCTTTGCATCCTCTTCACCATTTCTTCGCATCTTTTAGGAAAGGAATATCACTCTGTTGTCATCCTCTTGCAAGACAAAAGAACAACAACAAACACCAACCTTTACCAGAGAAAGGTTGAAAATCGGTTTTAACTAATGCATAGCAAAAGTTGAAAACCCCGAAACACATATGCTTTTATGCTAAAAAAAACGATTCAACATATTGTGACTTCTTCACACATGAGTTTCAATCGGAATCCCTTATAATCCTTTGATAAAGCCTACCAACATGGGCTAGAACTTAATCCCACTAAACCAAAAAGTCACCCAAACCGTAAGGGCTCTCACCATATGAGATTGAAATTAAGGTTATGAAAACCGAAATCAAACATCCCATAAACACATAGCAATAATATAAAGCATTCAAGCACATGCTATGTAATCGAAAACTATCACAAGAAAAATTATAATATAATTTTGAAGCATGTCTCAAACTTTTGAAGCATGTCTCAAGAGACTTTTCTGCAACCATTTCCTGTTTTTCATGTTCTTCAATTAGAACCTTGAGTTCAGCAAGAACACTTCTTGTTTGATTAATTATTTCTTTGAGCTAATGTTGATGTTGAACTGTCATAATGAGATTGGTTCTCAGTTCTTCAAAACCTTGGATATAGTGAATCATACTATCAGAACGAATCCACTTGGTTTTGGTTGGATCTTGAAGGTTGTAAGCCAACAGATATAACTCATCTTGAGATCCATTCGAACAATATGAATCATAATCATACGTGATTTTTGATATGCTTTTCTTCTTCCTTTATGTATTGATTCCCTGACAGTCCTTAACCTTTTGAGCTTTCTCCTTATTAGCCTTTGTGACACTACGAGTTATTGGAGGCATGCTCGGTTATTTAAATATGGATTGATTAGGGTTTTAGAATACAAGCAAGTGATAGTTTCTCTTTAAGAAGAGACAACTCTTGGACCGGAAATATCAGGGAATTCCGAAAATATTAAAAGAATATATTCCGTTTCCTTTGTCCGAACTTCTCATGCTGGAAGGTTTATTAAAATTCGAAAATTCTAAATAAAACCTATTTTTGGAAGATCATGATAAACATGAACAAATTTTATACAGATATGGATTCACAATCATCCATAAAATGTCACAGATTTTTTTTTGATAAACAAACACATACAAAGAATGTGTTCTCGTTTCATTGTGCTTTTCTCAGCCATAATTAAGAGCACGAAAGAGGATGAGAGGGCACAATTTCGATGCAACTAAGTTGTGTCGGAGTAAGCTTTTTCTAGCTTACAATTAGTATCAGAAACATATTTCACGTTTCTCTTTGGGAATTTCTTCCATAAAATATTTTCTCCCAAGATAATGATCTTTTCTTACTCTAGAGATATGATCATGCGGAGAAGATGTACTGATGTGAGAATTTTCAGGGATAGATAAATCTCTCTTAATTCTGTCAATGGGATTTTCGTACGATATTCTCATTCTAAGGATTTCCTTACGATGCACATCAACATGATTATCTGAAACAATTATTGGAAATTCCTGATTGTTTCCTTTGGCAGAGATTCTCTCTTTTCCTCTCTTCAGGAGTCGTTCTTCATCAAAACAAGAACTGTTTCGATATGGATGAGGAGGAACCTTTTTGCAGAAGCGATTATCAACTCTTACTTATGATTCTTTTGAGTTGACTTTATCAAAATGTGGTAAATTCTGTCTTTCTACTGAGGAATGATCTTTCAGTTTTTTAAGACAAGAAACTTCTTTCAATATTTTTACCACCGTATTTTGAAGAAGTATAAGTTTCATGTCAAGTGACTGAAAGTTGTATTCCTTGAGATCACGTTTGATAGGTGTTGTAAAACACCTAATTTTATATCTAGTATTTATGCTTTCTTTGCTATTATTATCCTTCTGAATTGCATCTCTTATGTTTGCTTTTGAGTTTATTAGGTGCAATGGAGTTATTTGGTGCAAAAGAAGGAGAAATCATTCATTTGGAGCGGAAAGAGCAAAAGCTCGATTTACAGGCGAGTGATATGGGATTCAAGCCATGCCAAGACGAGTTTTGTTCAAGTGACTATCATTTTGGTGGCCTCTATCAATCTGTAGGGTGCCTATATCAATTATGGTTCCTACCTAGACCCAGATTCCAAGATTTTCAAGCATTTTCTCAATCATTTTCTTAAATTCAGAGAAGAAAGAAAATAAGCTTTGACGGCTGTTATAAGAGTTACAGGGAAGAACGAGAAGATTCAAATGAGATCTTGAATTCAAATTGTTGCAGTTGGTGGTGAAGCTTGAAGGACTGATGGTGCTTTGGATTTACAGATAAGAGTTTTGTTTGGATTAGAAATTTGTTGCCCTAGAACCAAGAACAACACATTGGAGAGATGGGTTTCAAACAAGAAAAGGGATCTGGTGCTCGAATTTAGGGTACGAATTAAGAGATGGGTTTAGCTCGAATTGCAGTCTTATGCCGAGAAAGATGGTTGAGTAGATGGGAGAGATGAATTGCTGGTGTTGTTCATGAAGAATGACTGATAAGAAGGTGAGAAGATGGTGTTGAGAATCTCTAGCAGTTAGAATGAATATGGTGTTGTTTCTGTTAATTGAAGATGATAAGGATATTAGGGTTTGGTGGATTGGAGCTGCTGGTGATGAGATACGATGGGGGAATCAGAGCTGAAACTGAACTAATGTTGAATTGGTGTTGGTGGTTGTAAATCTGTAGTGATGCAGTTTTAAGACAAACCATGAAGAACTGAAATGGTGATGAGTTGTTACTGTTGCTGTCGAATGAAGCTAATGATGCCATAGAGATTACAAGGCTGTAGAAGTCAGTGAATCTATGGTGCAGTTAAGAGCATGGATTTGGTGGTGAGCTTAGATGTATGTTAGGACAGTGGAGGTTGAGATGCAACAGAGATGATTCAGTCAAGTCATGGTGTTATGAAGATGGAGATTGAAGTACTGAGAAGAACATGGTGAATGGGGTTCTGTTAGTTTTGAGTTTATGACAGACAAGGAGAAAATGTTGTTCTTTCCAGTCGCTTATGGGATTGAAGCTCAACAGTATTCTTGAGGTTTCAGTGATTGAGATAAGCAAGAAGAATGGTCAGTGGTTGGTGTTATTTTTGAAGCTACATGAGCTTGAAGCTGTTGCGGGTGACTATGGAGAATGGTAATGAAACTGTGGCTTATGAACAAATGATTGAAGCTATAGAAATTGGTTGTGCAGGCATGATGATACAGGGATGAACCTAGTGGTTGCTGTGTAGTTGTACATAGAAGTGTTGTTGGTTCTGGCGGTGTGAAATGTTAGTTGCAATTACAAGGAATGGGTGCAGTTGCAGCTTAACTGAAGCAATGCAGTGATGGAGCCAAGAATGAGAGATTATGCTGTACTTTGCAGTTGTTGCAGTGAGTTATAGGTTATTGCAGGTGGAGCTATGGCTGAGTTCAAGCAGTGTATTGGACTGAAACTTGGGAGTAACAGGATGAGAATGTGACAGAGAGGAGTTGCGTTTAGTGTTAAAGACATTGTGTTGCTGTTGGTGTCTCAAAGCCAAGAAGATTGCAGGGAGAGCAAATGTTGATGACTGGAACTCAGTATTGACAGGAAGTTGTGTTGGTTGGCCTGAATTATGTTGGTGCCATGAAATGAAATGGTTTGTTAGTTTATATGGCTTAAAAGGAAGAACTGCAGGAGATGAAATTGGATGAACAACTTATGAAGAATAATGCAGTTGCTGGTGATTTGAGTGTTTTTGTGTCAACACATTGGAATAGTTGGTAGCTGCATGGAAGACAATGGATTGCAGGTGGTGAGAGTGTGCTGGTTCAGAGGTGCAACTCTGATGATGCCGAGAATGAATGAATTTTGGCAGTGGATGATGTAATGAGCTGGTAGAAGCTACAACGAAGGATACTGCGTTATAATGGTGCAATAGTGAAGCTATGAAGAACCACTATGGCGCAACAGAGTTAGTGATCGTGCAATGGCATTGTCCTGGTTAACTCAGACCAGTCAGCTGAGTCGATTCAGACTCATTCTTCTGACTCGGTAACTAAATGACTCTTTTGACCAGTATGTTTGACTCATCTTAACTCGGTTGACCTGACTGAGCTGACTCATTGACCGGTGACCGGGTGGTCTTTGTCGGTCACCTGAGATACTTTTGTCGGACAACTTCCGGCACCTTTACCAGTTTTCCGAAGACCTCTTTTGGGATATATTTTCACTTGGGTACTCCTCACATATGGGCTTGGTGGATATCTTGTTATTGGACTTTGGAGATTGGACTTAATTTTAGAAGTTGGAGAAAAGCTACAAAAGGAAAAGTGTTCTACTACTTTGGGGATGACGTATTTTCTACTTGGAGTTTTGGAGAGCGGCGACTAGGATTTTCTTTCGTTTATTTTTCATCTTCTTCATTACATTTTTGATTATGATTATGATGAACTCAAAAGCTATGAGTAGCTAAACTTATTATTGGTTATGGGATAAGGTGGATTTCACAAATGATATTTGATTCAATGAATTAGTTTTGTCTCAACTTTATTGTTTATGTTTCATGGTTTATATTGTCATATGATTTGATTGTTTGTTTGGTTGAGTACGGAATCAATCCGATTTGCATTCATTTCTAAAGCTATATTAGGGTTTTCAATATGAAAAAGTTGTTTATCCCTGATTCTAAGTAGCATAATTGTGGGTAGTGCTTGTAGTGATATATCCTACTAGTCACAAATGAATCATAACCTTGGTTAAATCGAATTAGTGCTTTTACACGTTTGATTGCCTTGATTAGTCTTATTCCATAAAACTTAAAGTTTTTAGGGAGTTAAACTTAATTGTGCTTTTACACTTTAGTTTGCTTTCTAGGAATAATTCACATATACATCTTTTAATGTGGTTGTGATGAAATCAGGGAATTAGCGGGATATACTTGCGATCAAGATATCCTAGGACTTTTAATAAATGAGAGATTAAAATATCAATTCTAGTTATTGATAAAAATACATGTTTGTGAATGATACTATCCCGTGACCAATATCTTCTTCTGTTGATTATTCCAATTATTTACTTCGCTTTCAATTATTTTTATTACTTTCCTAAAACAAAAATCCCCCCTTAGTTACTTAAGATTCTGAAAATTGCATAACAACAGTTGCCTCTCTGTGGAAACGAACTCTTTCTTATCACATACTTCATTTATTTTAGTTAAGTAAGAAAGTGAAATTATTTTTGATGCATACGACTAAGATCAAATTTTGGCGCCGCTGCCGGGGAGGCAGGGTTGTTATTTGTTTTGGTTTCTTATTTTTATTTTGTTTTTAATTTCGTTTTGAGAATTGTGTTTCAGGTACCTTACTGAAATACAAACCGAAAGAAGCAACGGGTGATGCAAATCGTACACTCAATGAGCTAGCTTCTCAGAAGTTGGACCAACAACGATGGTGTATTGAAGCAACTTCCACTTTTTATATCAAGCCAGGGTTGATCAGTCAAATACCAAAGTTCCATGGATGTGCATGGGAAGATCCGAACAAGCATCTTATGGAGTTTCAATGGTTGATCACAAACATGATACCTGAAGGTGCTGATGCAAATGAAGGAATGTTGCGTGCTTTTGATTTCTCTTAACTCGATGCAGCTAAAGATTGGTTATATTGTTTACCACCTGGTAGTGTCACAACATGGAATAGATTGAAGAAACTCTTCCTAGAGAGGTATTTTCCTGCATCAAAGGCTACTCAAATTCGCAAGGAGATTTGTGGGATGAAACAAAGTGTGGGTGAATCGTTGTATGAATGTTGGGAACGGTACAAGAGATTGGTAGCTGCCCTCATCACCAATTTAGTGACGCAATGATTATCCCATACTTTTATGAAGGTCTCTAAGCAAGTGATAGGAATCTTATTGACGCTGCAAGTGGTGGTGCACTTATGAACAAGACGGTGACCCAAGCTAGAGAGTTGATTGAGAGTATGGCGGAAAATTCTCAACAATTTTCAAATCGTGGATCAGAACCACCTACCAAGGGAGTTAATCAAGTTGACGAGATTATTGAATTACGTCAAGAAATGAGCAACATGATGGCAATGATGCAACAAATTGCAGAAGTGGTTGTAAAACCATCACGCCCAGCTTATGAGAACATAGAGCATGTCAATGCTATTTTATCAACTTAGCCGTATGGTATTTACTCCAACACTTACGAGCAAGTTGCAAATTCTGTTTACAACCGTCCGAGTGAGTTCCAACAACAAGTGAAACAACCGCAACAAGCTCAAAATTCAGAATTGGAAAAGATGACTACTTTGGTGGAGGCTCTAATGTCCGTGGTACAGCAAAATCAACAACTAGCGAACTTAAATCAACAGAAAACGGATAACATAATTAGAGAGTTGCAAGCACAAGGTGGTCAACCACAACAACAACAACAAGCTCAAAATCAAGGGTCCAATATGGAAGAGTTGCTGGAATATTTTATGCAAAGAACGGAGGGTGCGGTCAAGGACTTGCAAACACAAGTTGGTTCAATGGCCGAGGAGATTAATCAGTTGCATGCACAAAATGGTGAGAAACTCCTTTCCCAACCTCTTAACCCAATAGAAGGTGCCAATGCTATTACGTTGAGAAGTGGTACACAACTTGTGCAACCTGAAATTACTGTTTCGGGTAAAGAAGAAATCCCAAAGGAACCAGTTTTGGAGGAAAAGGATGATGATTTCCCCCAAACTTCCAAGGTACATAAATCGAAGCCTAAACCTCTTGTTTCTACTTATGTTCCCCCTGTACCTTTTCCTGGTAGGTTCGCTAAAGTTAATAAGAAGGTGGAATAAGATAGAGATGTTTGGGATGTTTTTAAGAAGGTCCAAGTCAATATTCCACTCATTGAAGTAATTCGGCAATCTCCTCGCTATGCAAAGTGTGTAAAGGAATTATGCACTAACAAGCACAAGCTAACCGGTAATGAAGTAATGAGTGTGGGGGAAAACGCTTCGGCATATCTTAAAAAGGAACTCCCACCTAAATTGAAGGATCCCGGTAGTTTCACTATTCCATGCACTATTGGTAAAACAAGGTTTACAAAAGCTATGTTAGATTTAGGAGCTTCTATTAATGTTATGCCTACTTCTATTTATGATGCTTTAAACCTTGGTCCTCTTAAGAAAACCGGCATAGATATTCAACTTGTCTATAGATCTAATGTTTACCCGAAAGGGATTGTTGAGGATGTTTTGGTGCAGGTAAAAGGACTAATATTTCCAGTGGATTTCTACGTTTTAGACATGAGTGATGTGAATTCATCCTCGTCTACACCCTTACTGTTGGGTAGACCATTTTTTAGTACCGCTAGAACGAAGATTTATGTCCACAATAACACCTTGACTATGGAGTTTGATGAAGAAGTCATTCACTTCAACATCTTTGAGGCGAGGAAACAACCATATAACATTCAATCAGATTTTCATAATGTGTTGGAAGCTGACTAAGGCGTAGAAAACAAGGAGATAGTCGGGCTGACGACTTTAAACCAAACGCTAAATGGGAGGCAACCCATCAGATGAGTATTTCTTGTCTTATTTTTTTTTCTTGTCTTGTTTTTAGTTTTTTTTTTCTTGTCTTGCATTTATTTTTTATGATTTCTTGTCACATTATCATGTAGGATTTCCCACCTTGACTTACTTTGGATGACTCAATTTACATTGAGGACAATGTAAAGTTTAAGTGTGGGGGAGTGGTTAAGCATTTGCATTGTAAATTTTTCAAAAAATTTCAACTTTTTTATAAATTAGTGCATGAAAAACTCAAACTTGTAGTTAGTTTAGAGTCACATAGTATACATGTCGCTAAGATTACATCGAGATTCTCATAAGAGTGACTAAACTTAGAGATGACAGAAAACATGATTGGGTTTCTTACTTGTATGTGAGTTAAAGTTGGATTTAACCATGCCAGTGGCAAATGAGGTGCAGAATGAATTCGGTATTAGAGTTGTGGTCCCCTATAGTGGAGACTACCCATGTTACATCATGAGAGGCACCGACCTTCACTTTTTTGTACCTGTCTAAATATGTGCTTTTAGAGTGTGTGTCACCGTACGTAAATTCCGGGTAGAATGGTGAGCTACCCAACCTCCCACCAATAGAAGCACTATTTTGATCTCTTGAGTGCTATTTTATCAATCATGATGGTGACATCGAATTGCTAACTTGCATACCACTTGTAATCTTGTTCGCAGTTAGCACCATCCACTTTATCTCTCTGCACCAACAGGTCCATAGAAACACCATCATCATCAACGAGAGGAGCATTACAAATTTGAAGGAAAGTTGAAGACGTTCAAGGTTTACAAGCAACAACACAGAAATGAGCAGATTTCAGATTCAAGTATAGCAACAAGACAATGAGCAAAATTTTTACAAGTTGAAGACTATTGTACAAGAGTGAACATTATCAAGATGAGAATTCAAGAAGTTTATGATATCGAGACATACAAGTTGTGAAGAATCAAGCGGTAAAGTACTTACACCATGACCTTTCTACTTGCATTTTTATTGTTATTTTCAGTTTGTGTTTATTTCAGTTTGTCTACTCTTGGGGAACTTGGTGAAGATACTTTGTGTTTTTTCAAGCGCCTGAAGAATTATATTGTTAATAACGATGCTAGTAGTGGTTTTGGTAGTTTTATTTTTCATAGATTAGGCATTGCTATTCAAAGAGGAGTTGGAGCCCAGCTTGTTGCTAGGTTACCAACTAAAGGCTTTGTATAAGTTACAATAAACATAATAAAAAAATTATTGTTAGAAAAGAAAAACGAAAAAAAAAATGGAAAAAAAATGGAAAAAAAAAAGACAAGAAAAAAGTTCATTAGGTTCATCTTTAGTTTTTAATATTTTGTTTATTTTCATTTTGTATTTTCTTTATTTATCTTGCATGTTACAAAAAAAAAAAAAAAGGAAAAAATTCATTGCATCATATTTTGGTTTGTTTAGTTCGTTTTTTGTTTTGTATTTATTCAATAAAGCCAATGGAAGAAGAAATATTTATAATGAAGTTTCAAGCAACAAGGAATTAGAGGAAAGAATCACATTGTCAAGATTCTACGAAGTTCAAGAGTTATCATCAAGAGTTGAAGACCGAAGACGAAGATGAAGACAAGGATTGAAGACCGAAGACGTTTCTATGGATGCTGTGAGAGTGGTGCTAACTGCACGCCGAACGGATAACGAGGTAAGTAAGCATATTCCCACCTTTGTTAAGTGCTTGATTTCCTTTCTTAGAGATCGTCAGAAAAAAGGGTTTTCAAAATGATAAAAGATGTGGGTTTTTAAAATGATTCGTAGGGTTTTTGCCTTCCTACCATTCAAGGTGTCGCAGGATTCTCTCTTCATTCCTATCTGGACACATGTGTGACCCATAAAAAGCTGTTTATTATTGAGAGCAACTTCATAAAACCCTTTCTTGTGAGGCAGAGTCGAGACTTTTGATCACTCCGAACCCGAATTTCTTTCGATAAGGGATGGTTATTTCTCTCTCAACTTTTAAGGATGAGATTGTGTTCATATATGTGTCTAACTTCTTATGACTAGTGTGCAGAATCTCTATGTCTTATTAGCACGTTTGATGCTATCATTACGGAGAACTAGTAAGTTGGAAAAGTAGATTTTGTGGGTATATCTCTAGTAAACCCTCACGAGAATTGTATGTATCCTTTAGAATAAGTTTTGTTTGATTTGCTTGAGGACTAGCAAAGTCTAAGTGTGGGGGAATTTGATAGGTGTTGTAAAACACCTAATTTTATATCTAGTATTTATGTTTTCTTTGCTATTATCCTTGTGAATTGCATCTCTTATGTTTTTCTTTTGAGTTTATTAGGTGCA
This sequence comes from Papaver somniferum, assembly GCF_003573695.1. NCBI lineage: Eukaryota > Viridiplantae > Streptophyta > Magnoliopsida > Ranunculales > Papaveraceae > Papaver > Papaver somniferum. The sequence goes on along the minus strand of NW_020645971.1, from coordinate 4,251,029 downwards.
ATGAAGTTATTCGATGCAAAAGAAGGAGAAATCGTTCATTTTGAGCGGAAAAAGCAAAAGCTCGATTTACAGGCGAGTGATATGAGAGTCAAGCCATGCCAAGACGAGTTCTGTTCAAGTGACTATCATTCTGGTGGCCTGTATCAATACGTAGGGTGCCTATATCAATTATGGTTCCTACCCTATGTAGTCGATTTCGGTCATTTCGGCCGAAATTTCGGTCCAAGAAGACACGATTTTGTTAATTTCGGTCGGACGAAATCTTTGCGAAAATTTCGGCCGGAAACGCGTTTTTCGGTCGGAATTGATTTGTCTTGGCCGGATTTTTTTTTTTCTTTTTAAATTGAGTGGACTAATCTCACGTACAAAAATTAAAAAGATTAATTCACTCACTAGTATTATTGATTGTTGCTGTGTTTGAATTTTTTGAGCTAAAATTATTATTTGGTGTTGATGATGAGGAAGGTGAACAATCAGATTTACTAATACTATGTTTCTTTTAAGTGATTATCGATACGAGGATATAAAATATGAAACCGAGATTTTACCGAGATTTTAAAACGGAATTTCCCCGAGACAAAGTTGTACCAGTATCTCGGTGTGGACCGAGACAATCCGAAATCCAAAATTGACTACCTTGTTCCTGCCTAGCCCCGTATTCCAGGGTTCTCAAGCATTTTCTCAATCATTTTCTCAAATTCAGAGAAGAGAGAAAAGAAGCTTTGACGGCTGCTGTAAGAGTTACAGGGAAGAACGAGAAGATTCAGATGGGATCTTGAATTCAAATTGTTGCAGTTGGTGGTGAAGCTTGAAGGTCTGATGGTGCTTTGGGTTTACAGATAAGGGTTTTGTTTGGATTAGGAATCTGTTGCCCTAGAACCAAGAACAACACATTGGAGAGATGGGTTTCAAACAAGAAAGGAGATCTGGTGCTCGAATTTAGGGTACGAATTAAGAGATGGGTTTAGCTCGAATTGCAGTCTAATGCCGAGAAAGATGGTTGAGCAGATGGGAGAGATGAGTTGCTGGTGTTGTTCATGAAGAATGACTGAGAAGAAGGTGAGAAGATGGTGTTGAGAATCTCTGGCAGTTAGAATGAACATGGTGTTGTTTCTGTTAATTGAAGATGAGAAGGATGTTAGGGTTTGGCGGATTGGAGCTGCTGGTGATGAGATACGATGGTGGAATCAGAGCTGAAACTGAACTAATGTTGAACTGGTGTTGGTGGTTGTAAATCTGTAGTGATGCAGTTTTAAGACAAACCATGAAGAACTGAAATGGTGATGAGTTGTTACTATTGCTGTCGAATGAAGCTAATGATGCCATGGAGATTACAAGGTTGTAGAAGTCAGTGAATCTATGTTGCAGTTAAGAGCATGGAGTTGGTGGTGAGCTTAGATGTATGTTAGGACAGTGGAGGTTGAGATGCAGCAGAGATGATTCAGTCAAGTCATGGTGTTATGAAGATGGAGATTGAAGTACTGAGAAGAACACGGTGAATGGGGTTCTGTTAGTTTTGAGTTTATGACAGACAGGGAGAAGATGGTGTTCTTTCCAGTCGCTTATGGGCTTGAAGCTCAACAGGATTCTTGAGGTTGCAGTGATTGAGATAAGCAAGAAGAATGGTCAGTGGTTGGTGTTATTTGTGAAGCTACATGAGCTTGAAGCTGTTGCAGGTGACTATGGAGAATGGTAATGAAACTGTGGCTTATGAACAGATGATTGAAGCTGTAGAAATTGGTTGTGCAGGCATGATGATACAGGGTTGAACCTAGTGGTTGCTGTGAAGCTGTACATAGAATTGTTGTTGGTTCTGGCGGTGTGAAATGTTAGTTGCTGTTACAAGGAATGGGTGCAGTTGCAGCTTAACTAAAGCAATGCAGTGATGGAGCCAAGAATGAGAGATGGTGCTGTACTTTGCAGCTGTTGCAGTGAGTTGTAGGTTATTGCAGGTGGAGCTATGGCTGAGTTCAAGCATTGTATTGGACTGAAACTTGGGAGTAACAGGATGAGAATGTGACAGAGAGGAGTTGCGTTTAGTGTTAAAGACATTGTGTTGCTGTTGGTGTCTCAAAGCCAAGAAGATTGCAGGGAGAGCAAATGTTGGTGACTGGAACTCAGTGTTGCAAGGAAGTTGTGTTGGTTGGCCTGAATTATGTTGGTGCCATAAAATGAAATGGTTTGTTGGTTTATATGGCTTAGAAGGAAGAACTGCAGGAGCTGAAATTGGATGAACAGCTTATGAAGAATAATGCAGTTGCTGGTGATTTGAGTGTTTTTGTGGCAACACAATGGAATAGTTGGTAGCTGCAGGGAAGACAATGGATTGCAGGTGCTGAGAGTGTGCTGGTTCAGAGGTGCAGTTTTGGTGATGCCGAGAATGAATGGATTTTGGCAGTGGATGATGTAGTGAGCTGGTAGAAGCTACAGCGAAGGATACTGCATTATAATGGTGCAATACTGAAGCTATGAAGAACCACTATGGCGCAACAGAGTTAGTGGTCGTGCAATGGCATTGGCCTGGTTAACTCAGACCAGTCAGCTAAGCCGATTCAGACTCATTCTTCTGACTCGGTAACTAACTGACTCTCTTGACCAGTATGTTTGACTCATCTTAACTCGGTTGACCTGACCGAGCTGACTCATTGACCGGTGACCGGGTGGTCTTTGCCGGTCACTTGAGATACTTTTGCCGGCCAACTTCCGACACTTGTACCAGTTTTCCGGCGACCTCTTTTGGGACATATTTTCACTTGGGTACTCCTCACATATGGGCTTGGTGGATATCTTGTTATTGGACTTTGGAGATTGGACTTAATTTTAGAAGTTGGAGAAAAGCTACAAAAGAAAAAGTTTTCTACTACTTTGGGATGACGTATTTTCTACTTGGAGTTTTGGAGAGCGGCGACTAGGGTTTGCTTTCGTTTATTTTTCATCTTCTTCATTTTATTTTTGATTATGATTATGATGAACTCAAAAGCTACGAATAGCTAAACTTATTATTGGTTATGGGATAAAGTGGATTTCACAAATGATATTTGATTCAATGAATTAGTTTTATCTCAACTTTATTGTTTATGTTTCATGGTTTATTTTGTCATATGATTTGATTGTTTGTTTGGTTGAGTCCGGAATCAATCCGATTTGCATTCATTTCTAAAGCGATATTAGGGTTTTCAATACGAAAAATTTGTTTATCCCTGATTCTAAGTAGCATAATTATGGGTAGTGCTTGTAGTGATATATCCTACTAGTCACAAATGAATCATAACCTTGGTTAAATCGATTTAGTGCTTTTACACGTTTGATTGCCTTGATTAGTCTTATTCCATAAAACTTAAAGCTTTTAGGGAGTTAAACTTAATTGTTCTTTAACACTTTAGGTTGCTTTTTAGGAAGAATTCACATATACATCTTTTAATTTGGTTGTGATGAAATCAGGGAATTAGGGGGATATACTTGCGATCAAGATATCCTAGGACTTTTAATAAATGAGAGATTAAAATATCAATTCTAGTCATTGGTAAAAATACATGTTTGTGGATGATACTATCCCGTGACCAATATCTTCTTCTATTGATTATTCCAATTATTTACTTTGCTTTCAATTATTTTTATTACTTTCCTAAAACAAAAATCCCCCTTGGTTACTTAAGAATCTGAAAATTTTATAACAACAATTGCCTCTCTGTGGAAAAGAACTCTTTCTTATCACATACTTAATTTATTTTAGTTAAGTAAGAAAGTGAAATTATTTTTGACGCATACAACTGCGATCAACGTTCACAGAATTGGTTCAAAGTTTCCTTTAGACAAGATTTCGTCTGATCATTAGTAGATATAGAAGCTGGTTTCTCATCCTCTTCTGACTTGATGTAGTTACGCAAATTACCATCATCATGATCTGTTTCAGATGTGATCAAACAAGTTTTGCTATCACAATCTCTCAAAGTCGAGCAAGGACCTTTGATTTCTTCATCAGAAGAAATTATAACCGAATCATTAGTCAGAGTCATAGGATGTGTCTCTTTATCTTGAGTAAGAGATTTACCAAGAGCTTCTAATTTGACAGTGAGATCCATATTCTCTTTGGCTAGAATATTCAGTTGAATGTCTTTAACTCTGATCTCATTTTTAAGAAGATTTGACTCTGTCTTTATATCCTCTTCTGGCTTTAAGATTTGACTATGTCTTTATCACATCTTCTTTTCCATCAGAGAACGACTCAGATGTACTCTTGATATTTGTAACTCCTGGATCATGGGTCAACGAATTGGTAACATTTTCGACTTTTGAGTATTCATACTCTTGCATAACGTTAACTGAATCATACATAGATTCAATTCATATAGGTTGGATCGCACCAAACACAGATTGTTAGATCTTTTCGTGTTTTCCTGCTCTGATACCAATTGAAAAGACGAGGGTACCCCAATACCTCAATCTAAAGATTTTCCACCTATAAGTTCTTTCTCCGAAAGTGATTGTCTATGGACTGAGTCGAGACAATATAACAAATCGGTTCACACTTCGTGTGATCGTCTATGGATACGATATCGAGACAATACAACAACGAAGTATGATTACTTGATAATAGGTTCGGGGTTAACCAAACACTACAAGATTGCTATCTAGTAATTAGGAATTAATGTTTGTGTATTTTACTTCTAATTATAATAAAAATAATTATAATTACGGAAATAGAAAAGTAAAAGACACAGCAAGATTTTGTTAACGAGGAAACTGCAAATGCAGAAAAACCTCGGGACCTTGTCCAGAATTGAATACTCTCAGAATTAAGCCGCTATATAAAATCTAAACCAACTTCGTATAGTTGAGACCAAGAAACTAACCCTATAGTTCACCTAGTTCCCTCAGAATCCCTGCGCCTCCAACTTGTAATAAGTCACGCACATGGAACAATTCCTTTGGTTCGTATTCCAAACAGTAAAGGAACTACAAATCTGTTCGGTAATAATTCTTTTCAAACAACGTGATATGAGTTTGACAAAAGGCTCTTCCATTTATCCCAGTAAACTCCTTTGTCGGGTTCTTAGATCAATCTATTCAACAACTACCAAAGTAATTGCTTAGACTATGCAATCAATACTATGAATCACAAAGAAATGTATTAATGCCGATCTACGCAACTAATCAATCCAATCTATCAAAAGATAAACTGATTATAGTCGGATCCCCAACCGATCAAGTTTTGTGCACACCAAAGATTATGAACTCAAATAAGAAATCTTCTTTTTCTTCAAATCTTCTTAGATCTTCAATAAACACTTGCACACAAACAACTTGAATCTCTTGTGATCAATCGCACACAGAACGAAGTCTGTATACGATGGATTATCACAAGACGTCTTTAGATCTACAAACAGTCTAAAGATCCTCATCGATACTTCGATCTAGTTTGGGTGAATCTTATATCAGAAGAGCATATTCTCAAGCATAAACAAACTAGGTGCAATCAAAGTTCAACAACCGTTAGTCAATCAAATCAATTGAAAACTAATTATCTAGTTTCCCACCAACGGTACTCGTAGAGCTTCTCAATCACAAAGAAGTCTTTAAAACGAGCGGTCGTAAGAGATTTCGCCTAATTAGGTTACTTTTCTCGCCGAATAGACGGCTCCACCAGTAACAACACAACTAGGTGGTTTTGCTGGCTCTGAGAATTAGTTTGCTCGACATGCAAACTTCAATATTTATAGGCCAAGGAAGTTTGGAAATCAAGGAATTTCCAAAACCGAATATTCTCAAAGATATGCAATAAAGCCAAAATCGGTTTCATAATTCCTGGAAATGCTCTGTCCAAATATTGACCGAAATCTCAGTAGAAAATCTCCAATTAGTAAATGCACATTACCAATTTTTATTTTCTAAAGATATGCATTTAATTGCTAGAAATTAAAAGCATATAAAACTAAAAACCTTAATTAAAAGATTCTCAATTTATTTCGATCCGGGATTCTCCTTTAGTTATTAAGGAATATATTTGAACAATAATAGATAAGAATTATTGAACATGCTCAAAGTATGTCGATATCTTTACTTTGTAACTCCTTTTTCATATTTACAATCTTTGAACCGATTTGCCACACTTCCAAACAAGTTTATAATTGGTTCATATGATTTCCAAGAACTATGTGATTGATCAAAAACATTCAATCACCATTAATGGGTTTGACAATTCTACCAAAAACAAGTTCGGTTCTACCTCCAAGTGGCTACTAGGATCGGTCACAATAGTTTCCGAAACTTTGTTAACTAAGTACCAGGATCGGTAACCACTATTTATGGTACTTACTTGTGATCGGTTGCACAAGTTATAGGATCGGATGCACCAATTACTAAAACATGTTAACCTACTACAAGGATCGATTACACATCTTGTGATTAGCCTAGAAAACTGTTTGGAACATATATATCTGGAATGGGCTCAATAGGATCTTCAACCCATTAGCCTTAAAAAAAAATCTCGGGTCATGGGTTGAAGCCTAAACCCATAAAAGGTTGAGAACCAAATCTGTTAGCTTTATTAAAGGTTATTACATTCATTGTATCTTGGAAGGGGGATGAATCTGTTCAAGCCAAGAAGTTCGAATTAATCTAGATATGTATTTAGTCCCAATGCATTATTAATCTGGTCATCCTGGAAGGAGGGAATGAATAAAGATTAATTGTTGGTCCAGGTACATTTTTAATGTCTAGAAACATAATTCTAATTTTAAATAAAGGTGAAGCCAGAAAGCATTTGGTCTGGGTACATCCTCAAAATGAATGCAGCCAGATAATCGACTGGATGCATATCCTCTATAGCCTACAAATAGGGGAGGGATTTCAACCATAAAGGTACACATTTTCTAATCCTTTTCTCTCCACTAAACCCTGTTTAGAGCTCCTTACTCATTGTGGCATCAGAGTGTCCTTGCAGGTACCCCCCCTCATTTTCTTCATTAATCAAGAGTATTACAAAGCCAAGAGCATTGAAGAGCTGAGTTGGAAATTTTTTCATCATCAAGAACGTATCACGAAGAAAATTGTGCATCATCTCAACGGTCTATAATTCATCCATCAGATATAAATCTTGACTCATCCAACGGTTAAGATTATATCATTCAGTACAAATCTCGAGGAGTGTTGTAGGAACATTTTTGCTACAACATCTTTTGGCGCCCACCATGCGGCAAAGAAGGATTCTAAAAAAAAAAAATCAAGATCCATGGAAAAATCACAGGAAAATCAAAATAAGGGGAACGACAATACGGATGCAAGAGTCCGAGAGAATCATAGCAACCTTGATTACCCGCTTCAGGAAGGAGTTGAAACATCACAAGCAACAACAACATCAAGGTGTCCCTCAGCAAGAACTTATCCCCACGGGATAAGTAGAGGAAATCGATGGGTATGCATCGCAACTCCACCTTTAAGTGATGGTGCCAATATGAACGTATCTCCAAGGGGTGGTAATCAACACCAAAAAAGTATGCTAAACTCACGTCCGAACTCCCTCGCCAATAGGGGCCTTCGTTTGGCCTCACGTTTTGTGCAAGCGGATAGGACAGGGGTAACACCTGTGGATTTGACTCTGCGTGACAGATTGCAAGAGTTAGAAATCGAAAACAGAATACTGAAAGCGTCTTTAGAAAAGAGACAACTAACTGGTAGTACCCAACATTCTGAAAGTGTCACTCTGCACCGGCATGCATGACCTTCACATGAGGCTTGGCGCGCACAACGTGCGGAATGACCGCGACAGGATACACAGATCATCAAAAAGGAAAGCTACTGAGGATCGAAGGCCGAATCACCGCTACGAAAGTAATCACTTCAACGAAGAGGCAGAGCGACAATCTGGACCTAGCAATTGGAAGAACAACAGTCGCAAAAGGGAGCAATACCTCAACGATCGAAGAATAAAGGAGTATCTCGAAGGGAGAAAGAGGAAGGAGTATTATGACGAAAACCGACGCTCGAAGAAACATAAACATGAGAAAGCAAAATCTAGGAAGAACAAGGAGTTAGTTAGAAATGAACGAATCCGTCGAGAAACTGAAGGAGATTTTCACAGATTGAGGAACTCAATAAAAGAAAGCTAAGTGAACTGATCGAGCAGGTGCTAGCTCAAAAACAATCCAGAGAAGAAATGCTACAATTTTTAGCAATGAAAAGGTCAACGGACTCACCTTTCGTCGAAGAAATAAGGCGGTTCCACCCACCATCAAACTTTGTGCATCCCCAGTTCAATGAGCTATTTGACGGGAATAGCGGAGATCCTGTGGAACACGTTCAACATTTCCAAGCTTCAATGAGTCTGTGGGGATATAGCGATGAGTTGTTGTGCAGAACGTTTTTTGTAACACTGACGGGTAAAGCTTTGACTTGGTTCTCCCAATTGGAGTCAAATTCAATTGTGAACTTTGGGATGCTGCCAGATGCATTTTTCGAGCAATATAAGATCAATCTGGGAAGAAAAAAATGGAGCAGTCACTTATTTGGATTGCGTCAAGAAACAAATGAAAGTCTAGCAGCTTTTAACCAGGGGTTTCGTCAAGAAGTTGGAGAAGTCAGCGCGGTTTATGCTGGACTCATCGTTGAAGCATACAAGAATGCCTTGCCATATGATGAATTTGGGGTATTAAATTCCTTAACCGTACAAACGGTAGGAAACCTCAAAGAACTATATGCAAGGACAGATAGCTATGCAAGGGCGGAAAAGGAAAAAAGAGCAAAGTTGGCACTGACGAAGGGGACAACAGAAATTCCATCCAAAGTGAGACATCATCCGGATGACGACTCCAAGAAGAAAAATCGTGAGGGTTCGGAAGGCCTCACTGGATAAGAGACGCAAACAAATAATAAAAGTATTATTCTACACCAGCGTGCACGATCTTTACATGAGGGTTCACGAGCGCGACGGGTACGAAGTGATCACGATATGACACCTGAAGCAAGTAATGTATCCAAGAAATTTGATCGCTACAAAAGGCATCACGCCATCGTAGAATCTGAACGGTAATAGGTATCTAGCCATTGGATGAACAACAAGTGCGAGCGATAAAAATACCTTGACGAACAGAGTCGAGGGGAATACCTCGATAAGCATAAGGAGTATTACGAATTAAAAAAAAGAGAGGAAAGTTTCTCCTTCAAATAAGAGAAAAATTCCATGAATGTTGTTTATGGAAATAGTCATATGTCAGATAATTATAATGACACATATGTACCGACGCGTATGAAAATGGTTGTCATCAACAGTATGTGACATGAACATCAATTGTCGACCTCATTTGCAGTACAATCAGCGTATTCAATTCATACACGTTCTCTTAGCCTAGCCTCGCAAATATCAGCAACCTCAAGTTGTACAATCACAACAAATCAGAGGAAAACATCTTCATTATGTCACTACTCCAATTCCAGAGTTACTTGCGTATTCTCCCTTGGTCCATCAGATGGATACAAGTTAAAACTTGCACGAGTTTAAAACAAATGGACTTACACACCGTTGCGAGTTTTACTCACAATAGTCGAACAACTGTGGGCGTCTGGGGAAGACCATACCTGATAGATAAGCTAGCAAGAGGAAGTTATATTGAGTGAAGAGCAGCAAAATGGATCCCAAAACTTGGAACTTCGGCAACTTGGAAATAGTTTACAATTGACTGCGGGATGGATATTTGCGATGTTGGATCTATTCACGCCTCATAAGGTAAACCTAAACGATTGTTTAATTTGTTTGCAATATTCGTATTTCATAGTCCTACAAAAAATGCATAATTCACATACAAGTGCACAATTCATAAACGAATGCATGATGCAGACACTTCGATACTAGCCAGAGTCGTTTAACAAAAGCACTCGCATAGCTAAGTGATAGGTGTCTAAAACACCTTTATAATTATCTATTGTTTATGCTTTCTTTACGAGTTTTCTTGTGATATATGTATCTTACGTTTGATTTTTAGCATTTAGGTGTAATGGAGTCATTTGAAGCAAAAGAAGAGGAAATAGGTGCAAAAACGGTATCGCAGTCATTTGTGGTGCAAGTGCTATCCGGATCCCAGTCGAGGATAAGGGACAACCAGTTGAGACTATGAAGAATTGCTATCAACACCCATTTAGCCGCCCTTACTAATGGACCTAGTTAGGTCGAACTCGGCTGTTTCAGACAGCATTTTATTTCTTTCTTTTGGTTCAGCTGCAAATAGGGTTCTGTGATGGTGATACTGAAATTGAGATGAGGATCAAGCTGAGATGAACAACTCCGTTCTGAGCCAACCAAGAGAAGAATCTGTTGTTGCAAAACCTAGGATTCTCTGCTGCAGATCGAGAACGAAATGAAGATCGATTAATGGGTTTGTTTGCTGACAAATGAGGTGATGAATGGAAGAGATCAGGGTTTATCAAAGATCAGATTTGGTGATTATGGAATCAATATGGTTGAATTTGGTGGTGCAGTTCAAAGCAGAGATGGATCTGTTGGTGGTGATACAAATCTCAGGCAGAGAAAACAAGGGAGAGTTTGATGTGTTGCTGCTGTTTGGTTTGCGACAATCAATTGAGAAGATAATGAATTTGCTGCTGTAATTAGAAGTTAGGGTTGATGAAAGTGAGTGATTGAAGCTTCTGGTGACGACAATGATCGATTGGGGAAATGATTAAGCTGGGGTTGATGTTCAAATTCAGAAATCTGCGAAGATTTAGATGATGAAATTGCAGTTGGAAGTTGGGTGAACTGATACTGCTGGTAGGAACTAGTGAGATTGTTAGAGCTGGAACTTCAGAGATAGTTGTGGCCTGAGTTAGATAGAATTTGAAGCTACAAATGAGCTGATGCTGCAGTTGGTTCTGGTCAGATGGGTGTAGTTCAAATGGGTACATGTGCTGATGGTTTTGCGATGGTTTGAGCTGGAATTACAAGTACTGACATTGCAGGTGCTTTGGAAGTGATGAGCCATATCTGAAGTAATGGGTTCATGGCAGGGTATGGTATTCAAGGGAGCTACGGAATAATTTTTGGACTAGAGTGGAAATACAAAGAAGAGAAAGTACTGTGAAATGATGCTGCCAGGGATGAACTTAGGAAAGACAACGATGGAGGCATGGAATGGGAAGTTAATGGCCTGAGCTGGTATTGATGATACTGCAATGAAGGGAAGAGGGTGGTGAGTAACAGCTGCAGCTGAACTGAAGTGCAGGTGCAGTTAGATGGAGTTGCTGAGATGGGCTCGTAACGTTTGAACTGAGTTGTATGCAGTTGAGAGCGAGTGCAATACAGGGAAGTGCAGTTTGAGTTAGGTGGTTGTCTTGTTTGCAATTGCAATTGCAGGTGCTGGGTGTGTTTGTGAACAGATGTTGCAGTCAACAAAGAAAGATATGAAGATAGATGCAGTTAAGGGTTGCAATTGATGTTGGTGGTTAAGATGATACTGCAGATGGAGGTGGAATTGTGGATTGGCTACTGCAGATGCAGGTGCAAAGGCTAGGCAGTGTGAACTACAGGGAATATGCTAACATTGTGCAAGTGGTATAAATTGCAGGTGCTGGTGCCATAGAGAACAATTCAGGAAGAGATTGTAGTGACGGGATTAGGAAGATGCTGCTGTAGTGATGCTGAGAAGGTTGAGTTGTATGTCCTATTCTGGTGTTGTTGTGCAGTGATGTTAGAAAGGAATTACAGGGAATTGACGCCAATGGGTATGAACAGAGGAATGCCAGGAGCTATAATGTGCAGTTTGTGAACGGTTTTGCAGAGCAGCTGTAGTTGGAAGCTACAGACAATGGAGTTGAGCCTTGAGATGCTATAAAGATTACTGTGGCCTGAAATTAACGGGTCTTGTGGTTTGCCAAGGACTGGTGGTGGATGCTGCTGGTGAAATGGCAAGTAGATGAGCAGTTGGAGTCGAAGCAAGTGCAGTTCGAATGAGAATGGAATTGGCTGGAAACAATGAATGAAAGAGTGGGTCTGTTATTGGAGCATTGGAGCAACAGAGACATGAAGGTCAGATGCAGCTGCAACTGGTAGTTGTTGGTTGAATTGTTGAAGCTGCAATTGGAGTAGTTGCAGGCATGTATTGCACTGGCTATATTTAAGGGAAATGGAATGAACTTGCAGGTGGATGAGATGTTATGGATCTGTTAGATGAATGTTAGGTTGAATGAATGAGATGAAACATTGCAGGAAAGAGCTGGATTTTGGCTGGGAAAGCATGCCTGAACAGACAGAACTCTGGCTGAATCGGAGTCAGCTGAGATGACTCACCGATCCAGTAACTTTTACTCATATGGACTTTGTTGACTGGGCTTTGCTAGTGGGCTGTGAAAGATAATTTGGAACCGAGAGCAGAATTGAAGAACTATATAAGAGGGTTTGAAAACACCTCTCGTAGGAGATCTTCATATTCTTATCTTCTCTTCTACTTTTGTTCTAGGGTTTAGAAAGGTGGAAACTCTTATTTTTTTCCTTGTTATGAACTCCATGAATATGAGTACCTAGATATTATTATTGGTTAATGAATAAGTTGGATTTCCAAATATGAGTTTTCATTCAATAAATTAGTTTTGTCTCACAATTATCGATTATGATTCGCTAGAAATATCGCCATGTATGATTGATTGTTGGTTTTGTCAAGTTGCAAATTGGTAGAACTCGTAATCATATCTATTGCTAGTTTAGGGTTTATTATACGTAATCGTGATACACCTTGAATACAAGTAGCATAATTGTGAGTATTGCTTGTAGTGATACATCCTAGTAGTCACAAGTGGATCATAACCTTTGTTAAATCGGATTAGTGCTTTTACACGTTCGTTTGCATTGATTAGTCTTATTTCATAGAACTTAGTGCACTTAGGGAGTTAAACTTAATTGTGCTTTTACACTTTAGGTTGCTTTCTAGGAAGAATTCACTTTCGCATCTTTTAATGTGTTTGTTGATGACAAGAGGAAATTAGCGAGATATTCTTGCGATCAAGGTATCCTAGGACTTTTGATAAAAGTTGAGATTAAAATATAAATTCTAGTTATTGTGTAGAAAACATGTTTGTGAATGAAGATGAAATCCGTAACCAATACTTTCTCATCCTCGATTTGATTCGTCTACCTTTATTGTTTGCTTTTATTTATTTTTAGTTTCATAAAAACAAAACATCCCCCCATTGTTTGCTTAAGATACCAAAACATATTGACAACCTAGTCCTCTATGTGGGAACAATCCTTTCTTACCCGTACTATATTATATATTTTAAGTTGTGAGAAAGTAATATTATTTTTGACGCATACGACAGCGATCACTAAGATCGGACATAAACTCCGACATACTAGCCAGAGATATCAGGCAACGACTCTCGCATAGCCAGCACCGATTCCAACTTTGATTAGAGGATATATTTTCCTTGCACGGTCTAAGTCAAAACTTGTCCAAATTTTCGAGCAAGCTAAACCGGCTTAACGCAGGCTCAAAAATAGCAAGGACCTCGTCCCATAGGCAATGGAACCCTGATGCGTGTCGTGAGTGCAATCAAATTAAATCACTTATTTCCACATAATTAACTGGTAATATAATGGAAGCAAGGATCGTTCCCACGAAGAGCAGGGAGTTTAGTTGTCAAAAAGGTCACAATTGGGGGGTTTTGTTTTTAGATTGTAAACAAAGTAAATAAAACAATTGAAAATTGAGTTGCAAGCAATAAGGAGAAATATGATCAGGTAACTTCTTCGCTACTAAATAGTCATCAAAGTAGCATATTCATCTATTCTTTATCATTCACATATTATTACTAACCGTAGGAAAGCATCTAGCGCAGTGCTATCCTCAAAATTCCTTAAGTCACTGGACACCGAAGCGCTCGAATGCCAGATTCTATTCTATAAGCCACCTAGAAGTAGCGCACTCTAAGTGTAATTTGGTCGAATGCTTTATATTTTGTGAATTTAGGTCAATCCTAGTAGTTGAACTCTTAGCACAAGGTTCACTTTCTAGTGTTGTTTCTACTTGCGATTGCTCCACAAAATCCCTCTGCAAGGTTTCACAATTTATACTCGTGTAGAGATTTATTCAACAATTACGGATATCCTAATTCTCTACTAGAATTAGGTTAACTAATAAACTAGTTCAGTTGGCCATCTAAACAATTTATCAATCAAACATAAAATTAATTATTGTAAAAACAAACAATAATCATGTGAAGAGTTAAAATAGATTGATATGCTAAATTGAATCATATGTTAGAACTTAGAATTCATCCCCAATCACTAAGAAGCTTAGCTACTCATGGGATTAGTGAAACCCATGAGATACATATGATAAAAGTAAGAGAAATAATTACAGTGATGAAAATAGCTCCAAAACCCTAGGTTTCTCCTCTTGTCTTCTTCTCCCCGAAAACTTGATAAAAGATTAAAAGGTATCTCAAAAATATTAGAAGAGTCTCTTATATAGTACCCAAGTTGTAGGTGCACCCGTGCTCGAATTCCGGTCGAAATCAGTTGCCAAACTTGCCAAAACTCCACCAAAATCATGCCAAATTCGTGTGAAATAAACACACAACCAATGGGATACGTCAAGTGTTGAGCAAGCCCTGAATAAAGCCCGGCCCACTTAATTTTTGGCTTGTCAGTTCCTTGGAACTGACAGCCTATTTCGCCTTCTCTTCTTACGGATGGGATTTCCCGGCCGGTATCTTTTTTCGTTTTCCTACATTGTAATCACGGCTAGGACTTCCTCGACGTTTATTCTCTGGAATGCATGGCGACATAGCTCAAATGGTAGAGCTTTTGCTTTGCATGCGAGAGGTACAGGGTTCGATACCCTGCATTTGCATCTCCATTTTCATTTTGTAATGTGCGTTTTTCTCTCCAAAAATTGGCGAAATGTTTCTCTAGGGTTTTCAATATTATTCCACGTTTTTCCTTCATCTTACATCATCTTTGGTTATTTAAGATGGGGGAAAACTCTAATTCAAACGTGAATAATCATGGGAACAAAAATGTATCATTTACTGATTTGGTTAAGGGTAAAAAACCCTATATGTTAACAGATTCAGACTTCTTAACTCTCCCTGAGGCATCCACATATTTAGAAGAACCAGCTTTGGTTTTGCCTAATGATCTTCTTCAAGAGGGACGTGATATATTTCAGTTCAGTCTCATTGGGAGATTGAACTTTAAGGGTTTAAAACTTGCTGATGTTCAAAAGAGTTTGGAAGAACAATGGGGTTTTGGTGCTGGAAGATGCAAGTTAGTTCCAATGACAAAAGGGTTTTTTATCATAAAGTTAACCTCAGCTGATGACAAGGAAAGAGTATGGCATGGTGATACTTGGGTTATGCAGAATCAACAACTTAGGGTTTCTAATTTTTACCCAAACTTTGATCCAGAAAGACAACAAACTACAAGAGCTTCAGTTTGGGTAAGTTTCCCTGGTTTGTACATTGATTTATGGACAAAGAAAATTCTTCTTTCCATTGCTAAAATTATTGGGAAACCGATTGCTATTGATCAAAAGACATTGGATCATGATCTTAGAAACTATGCTGCGGTATTGATTGATATTGACTTTGCTAAGCAGATTCCTAAAAGAATTCGTTTGAAAGCAAATGGAAAGGAGTTCTGGCCGTATATTGAAATGCAGGATTTAGAGAACATCAAATTTTGCACTCACTGTAAGTTTATGGGACACAAATTTGAGAATTTTCTTGCTGCAGGAAAATTTTTGGGAGGTCCTAATGCTGATAAGAAGTCATCTTATGTGAATATCAAGGATGACAAAGAAGGAAAAATAAGCAAATCTGTTTGGAAGGAAGTACGTAAAGTTTCTCATGATTTCCATGCAAATAAGATAATGTGCAGTATGGGAAGGAGATTATTGATCCAGTTCATGAAATTTCTGATGATAAACAACTAGAGGAGCAGCTTGACAAAGCTGTTATTGAGTATCGAGAAGCTCAGATTAAGTTGATGAGATGTAAAAACGATATTGCAGCCAAAAAGGATCGTGCTATTCGTGAAAATTCTGCCCATGTTGCTAATGCAGATAGTACGCAAGGGGATACTAAGATTATGGCTAGCAAGCAAATTCAATCCGGGACTATTGGACTGTCTTTGGAAGCTACTCAGGTGCAAAGTTTGGGAAATTCCGGGACTGGGAAAATTAAATCCTTATCCAAAGCAAACTCCAGTTTGGAGTCCGCACAACAAAACAAGGGAACAGTTTTGGGAAAGTCCGTACAAACTCAGGATTCTATGGGAAACTTGTCCAGAATGGACGCTATAAAGTCTGGGACAATATACGATTTGAAAGAGAAGTCAGTGACCAAACAGAATTCTACGCAAACCAAATCAGTGGATAGACAGTCCGTGTACAACAAGGATTTGGAGTTTGCTGAACGTACATATTTTTCTCATGCAGACCATGCATATGTTAAGTCTGTATCCAAGCAAACAACATCAACTCATATTCAGGCCGTGACTGATTTGGATACTTCTTCAAAGCCTGAATCTGTGACCAAGAGTAAGTCCAAGCAAACTGATATTCAGGCCGTGACTATACCAGGGTCTATCTCAGTTTTGAATTCTACTTCTGCTTCTAATTCTAAGCAAGGGTCATCTAAAGAGGATTGGAAAAAAATAAAGAATAAGATCTCTCCAAACAAAGGTACTCCTTTTAAATTTAAATCTTTTGAAACTCCTTTTGTGAATGAGATTTTTCAATCAGAATTAGTGGTAAATAACAAGTATGGTGCCCTAGAATCTGAGTTAGGCCTTGCTAATGATACTAGTGAGGTTTTGGTGGAGGAGGAACAAGATGATTCTAGTGACTCAGATAATAGTATGGGTTCGAAAGGTTGGGGTGAAGTTGATGCAGATATTCTAGCCAGGAAGCAAGCTAGAAAAGTGGCCAAGCAAGCTGCCAAGATCGTGGCTATGAATTCAAAGTCTAATGAGGAACGTCCAAGCCGTGAGCATAACAAGGATATTCAAGCAGACACTACAAGAAAAACTGGATTAAACGACCAGGCAGTTTGGGTTGCAAAAGCCCATATTGAGTCGCTCTAACCCTTAGAGCGACTTAATTTGGCTCTCGCTCCTGAGTTGCAAAAAGTGGTATATGTATAGGCCTAGAGCAGCTAGGCACTCGCTCTAAGCATGTTTCAACTACCTTCAGTGATTAACTAACATGCTTGATTTAAGTTTGTTCCAATTATCTTAGAGCGAGTCGCTCTAAATTTGCTTCAATTGCCGTAAGCGGCCAACCAATATCATTTCTATAAATTTATTTCAACCATCCTAGCGAGTGATATGTTAAGTTGACAAAGTTTTAGAGCGACTTACTGACAAATAATCAGTTACTCAAGGATTTTGGATGTACGAGATTTTAGTCGGTACAAAATTTGAGCTTGTCTGAAATTAGTTGTTCTACACTTTGAACTTGCCAGATCTTACTCGTAATAGGGAATGTTCCGGTTCGTTAAAAGGCTTCCGGCCAATTTTGACTCGGGTGAATAAAAAATGAAATGAAAATTAACAAAGAAAGAAAATATGAACCATATTAAATGCAAAAATAAATTAATTTACTATTAGTGAATCCAATTTACAGCAGAAAAATTACAATCTCATTTTACAAAAATTAAATAAAAATCAGTGATGAGGAACACCATTGATACAACTACTTCAACTTTGAGAGATTAATAGAGTTCTTTGAATCTCACTGGGCAAAGCTTAAAAACACAGACTCTGCATCAAAATATCATTCAACCGTTTTATTTTTAGCTCCACTTTTGAGATCGATAGAGCATTCATTCTAAATGTTGTTCCCTCCTTCCTCCTGAAAAAAAATTACAAACATTGGTCCTGCATACACACAGACAAGATGAGAATTAATCAAGAAACCAATCAATAAAACATGATATTTTGTACCTTTTTCAAAGGCACCCCTCAAGGCCAGTTGAGTGGAGCAAACCTAGACCTGATTTGCTCATTTAATAGAATAAAAAAAAAATAAGACCCATTGAAAAATCAAATAATCCTAAGACAACCATAACAACATCAAGCAATTTTGTATGTGAAGTAAATTTGATATGTTCATTATGAAAAATCGTTGAACGCCATTACTAATACAATCACTGCAAGACCACAGAACCCCTGAAAAAGAATTTGAATAATAATCTACAGGTGAACTAAATAAAACCAATTTCTGAAAATCATCAAAAACAACAAACAAAACCACCCAAATCAGAAGTACAATAAAAAAATGAAACAAAAATGAACAATATGAATCAAACCCATAAGGAAAACTCACATGCAAAATAAAACACACTGCTTAATTCTTTTTTTTCTTTTTTTTTGAAGGAAAGCTCAATCAATAATTCAACATACAACAAAAAATTAAGATGAAAAAAATTAAAGAAAAACACAAACTTTGTTAAATAACCACAAATCTCAACTCTTCAACTATCATTAGAGTTGAAATCGGTCAAAGTTCAAAATCTCAAAACAAACCCCTAACTTTAAAAGGAGGAAAAAATCAATCTTCGATTAAGTAAAAATCCAAACTCCTCAAATCATCATTAGAGTCAGAATCATCATTAAGTAAATCATCATCATTAGAGTCAGACTCAGTAAACTTTTTAGCAGAAAATATAGATAGATCTCAAGAATCAATCTAAATATTTTCTTGATGAAAATTATTTTGGTCTCTTTTCCAAACATACCCTTCAAGCTCAAACATACCCCATCAATATCAAATCCATTTGCAGTAAACCTCACCTTCTTTACTAATTCCAATAACAAAAAAATTAGAAAAAAAAATCAAATCCGTTTGAAGAAAGACAGATTTAATAAATTGAACAATGTAAAGAAGGTGAAAACCATATTCAATCGAAGTTTATCATTTTTAATAAAAATTAGGAAAAGAAAAACATTTAAAGATCTGTAACATCTGATTAAAATTTTGTGAGAAATGAGACATAAATCAATCAATGGTATCAGAAAAAACATGATAAACGTCAAAAATAAATGAAGAACGTATATCATTTTTCAATCAACAAGATCTAGTAAACCAGAACAATGAAGAATTCAAAGAAAGGATAGGAGAGACTAGAGAGTTTCTGATAGAGAGGGTGAGGGTCTGAGGGAGAGAGAATTGAAAGCGGCTGAATGAGTTGAAGTGAAAGAGATTAGGGTTTCTATAAGTTTTAATGGCCGTAAGATTAAATAGAAACCAAGAAAATTTGACGGACAAGATTTTTTTCTAGATTGTTCTTTTTCCATGTGACATGTTGGAAAGAAAAACAATTATGCCCCATCCTCAACATCTCCTTTCTATTTGTTTTTTTAACAAATATTTAAGAAGACACAAAAAAGAAAAAGATGACCCACAAACAATATTAATGTTTTGGACCTTTTGGTAGCACGTTAAAAGTACAAGTCTTTGCTTAAAAATGATAAAATGCATACAAGGCACTTGAACTATTTTCATTTAAGAAGTTGTACTCGTTTTCAATTCGAGTATAAAGTTATACTCATTTTCGAATAGGGTAAAAGCATATTGAACTATTTTCATTTACATTTTTAATCGAAGTGAAATCGAGTATGATTTCATACTCATTTAATGATCGATTATTAACTAAAAAAAATTGGCTAATCAGTATCGGTTTACACGATAAATATATAAAAACTGATTCCTAACATTGCATAACAGGAATCGGTTTTTATACATGTATCGTTTAAACCGATTCTAACAAAAAAAAGAACACATGAAAACAATTATATCTTCCGTACCAGAGTCGGGCTATGTGTACATTAACGTAGACCGATTCTGGTTCAATTTCCTCCGACCAGAATGCCATCCAGGACAATCGGTCTTTGTGGGCATAAACAACAACCCTTTCTAAATGAAATCGGTTTACAAGACGTAGACCAATTGTTATAAACCCAAAAAACTTTGATTTAAAAAAATTGGATTGTTTCAGTGATTACATGTTATTGAAACCTATTATAGGGGATTGGGTTAATAGAAAAGTACCTGATTCGAGTTAAAACGAAAAATTACCTATTTTAGTGAATTTTGGTGATTATCAACAATGTTTTCTTTTGATTTTGGAGACAACGAAGAAAGACAAAAGTTAACCTCTAATACCCCAAAATGAAATAATAAGACCTCATGAAGGCGAAAAGAAGAAATAAGACCTCAATGAGCACGAATAAAAATGAACATCTATAGGTTTCACCTATTTATGGAAAAGATGTAAGTACTGATTAAGGGGAAGAAACATATCATCGTAGTATTACTTCAAAATTGTAATACAATTAAACTTTAGATTAGTCCAAATATTTATATATGAACTCTAAATCTAGCAATGAACCACAAAATATGATATGGTCCATATCTCGTTAATTAGAATATAGACCAGAGGTCAATATGTAGCAGTGAGAACAAAAACATACCTCGTCCCGTCTCTGGTTAGTCAGAATATGTTTTATTGAGGAACTCTAAATCTATCAATGAACCAAAAATTATGTTTTATTCCTATCTAG
Source organism: Papaver somniferum (assembly GCF_003573695.1). NCBI lineage: Eukaryota > Viridiplantae > Streptophyta > Magnoliopsida > Ranunculales > Papaveraceae > Papaver > Papaver somniferum. Next base: position 4,230,481 of record NW_020645971.1, on the reverse strand, counting down.
TTTACCAGAATGTATATATCAGAGGTCAACATCTATTAGTGTGAACCAAAACATGCCGCGTATGAACTTTGATTAGTTGGAATATTTATATTGAAACTCTGAATATTAGTTGGAATGTTTACCGTAGTATTACTTCAAAGTGTGAACCGAAGTTTACAGAGACAAGTCCGTGAATATGATTTGTGTATGAGAGTACTTGGGTGATTCCAAAGATCAATGTCCAAGTATCAATCAAGTCGTACCCAACAAACAAGGATGGATGTATCTACTTTGATTTATTAACGTACAACCTATGTCATTTCAATTATGGTACGTGTACCGGTATGTATACCTTAAGACGTAACTGAGTTCCAGAGTTCAGATAACTTTTTTAGTATGCGTATTGGTATGGATACAATTAAAACATAACCGAGTTCCGAAGTTCAAAGAAACTTTTTGGTATGCGTTCCTGTATGTATACCAAACCGGTTCCTAGACCAACAATTCTCTTTTAGTATGCATACTGATATGCGTACTGATCCAGGTTCAGGCTCAAGGGTTATGCGTATCACTACCAACTCGTGAAAGTCAGATCCAAGGGGTATGCATACCTTTTCATATTCCTGAACTCAAACCGAACGGGTATGCATACCGTACGTTCCCATATTCTCGAAAGTAGACCAACTAAATGATCCTTGGAAATATGTATATAGAGTTGATAACTCTGTAGTTAGCTAAAATTAGTGAGAGAATAAATTAGGATTTTATGGTTTCTCAATGTGAGTTACAAGAGGTTGAGCACGAACAGTCTTCGCCTAAACCACACACAATGGTCGTTCAAATGTATGCATACCTTTGATTAACGAATTCAGGCTCAAGGGGTATGTGTATCGCTGCCAGCTCGTTAAAGTCAGATCCAAAGGGTATGCCTACCTTCAGGTTCTATGAAGGGGTCTAAATAGAATATTTTCATTGTACTTTTGCATTTGCAAGGTATGACCAACGAGTATAATTAAGCTTAGGCACTTCATGTACTTTTGCATTTGCACTTAAGCTTCTTAACTAGATTAGGTCAACCAGGTATGCATACCAAGTGTGGGTACCTTTGGTAGTTGTGAAATCAGATCGAAAAGGTGTGCATTCCTGTGTGTGTATGTCCTCTTGGAAGTTCGCGAAGTCATATCAGAAGGGTATGCATACCGGGTATCCGTATCGTCAGGAAATCCCGAACTCAGACCAAAGGGGTATGCATACTGATGGTAAACAGTTGGTTGTTTTCTTTGGAAATTTTCCAAAATATCAATTCGAACCAAATATTCACCGACTTCACCTAATATTGGTCGACCTGACTCAACTTCTCCCGAATTTCATCGGTTTTTCTAGATATACGTCATTTTTTAGCTGAATGTCCATCAACCTTCATTAGTTAACTTCACATGTTTTCAACCAATCTTATCCAACTTCACTTTCACTTATTATATGTCATATTATCTGATATTAGTCGGCCTTACTCAATTTCTTCCGGATTCATCGGTTTCTCTGGTTATCATCAACGTAACCGAATATCAATTGACATAAATGAATTTCATCCGTCATATATAAATCTATATGAAACCGTACATATACTCAAGATATAAGATTCGTATCCTAGTTAGTAATTCATCGAATTATAAGCAAATGATTCGCAAGCATATCCGAACTGACCGGATCCAATGATACTTCTGAATAACTTAAACTTTGTCTCTAGTACGCGTACTATATGGGGTTTATGAATATATTGCGAATTATTCGCCTAATTAGTTCATTCACCTGGTTACCGCAGCTCAGTACCTTAAAATTTCACATTCTAGCACCTGAACCACCAGACCAACCATATGTTGGTGCTATTACTACAAGGTATTTGATATACAATGCATTTAAACTACAAATCATGACACCCCTTCTAAAAATTTTATTTTTTTATTTTTTTATACATTGCTGAATTTCTTAAGCCGATTTCATATCTTAAAAACGAATTATACACGTACGTCTATAGTCCAAATCTTCTGCTGAACAACAGACAGTTAACCGGATTTTTGATCGAATCTGATCTATACGAATCCGTATAATACCTGTACGTATGCCGTCCCCAACTTCCGTTCGTACCCCGATTTGCTAACTATGATCCATAATTAGAAATAGATCCGTATGATTTTAACCTGGCAATGGGAAGCCAAAAACTATCAAATCAATTAGAGATAGATCCGTGTGGTTTTAACCTGGCCAATGGGAAACAAAATCAATTGCACACGGATCCGTATGATTTTAAACTCGCTAATGGGAAACCAAAAACTCAAATCCATTAGAAATGGATTTGTATGATTTAATCTGGCCAATGGGAGTCTAGAGACTCAAATCGCGCGGATTGCCACCTTGTCCGATGCCGATACCGTGCAAATATATTCCGGGAAACTATTTTTAGCGGGAAGTTGGCGCCTTAGTTCATTTTTTGGCGCGCAATTTTTTTTTGAAACCCAAGTTCCCACTTGCTTTAAAACTCAAAACTCGAAACCCTACGACCTAATTCTCTGACAACCATTCTTCTCCTCTTCAACTTCCCTGGCCTTTCTTTCCTTCTTAGCAATTTCCACCACTCTTTCTCATACCGCTATCTGCCGAATCACTACGTTATTAAAATTTCCAAAATCCAGATTATGATGCTGGACTTCGTAGTCTTAGACAGATTGTTACTGTAAATTGGTAATTAAGGCTTTAACTGTATATGCTTTTCTCTACTGAAAATTGGGTTCCAATCCAAGTTAGTTTTCTGACATTCCATATCTCCATTTACAGTCGCTTATAACCTGTTTGACAAAACTACTCTAAGATTTTTCTCTCAGATTTGGTTAATTCGATACTGATAAACTAAATTTATGTTTATGTTTCTTGTTTCACATGGATTCTGGATTCTTAACAAGGTCGTTTGAAAGAGGGTAAGAAAATGAACCGAAGAATTTTATGAGGTAATAATGGATATTTTGAGTCATTATTTAGCTAATTAATGTGTGGGTTTGCTTGTTTGGTTCATAATTTGAACATGACTTTTGGTTTCCCACCAGAAGATTCACAGATTCAATGTTCTGAATTCATGAATTATGGACCATACGGGTAATTTGGTGATTTGATAACTATTAATCATATTGATATGTATACTGGGTATTTCATGATTGACAGAGGGACTCAAAAACTCCAGGAGGGAAAAACTAGCTGTTTGATTCCGTGAACAAAGTTCATGTTTATAACTATTCCAAACAATTGTAGTTAAGTGATGATGGATAACTGGTAAACAATTGTAGTTATGACTTGAAATTGAAGAACGTTAATTTTATGTTGTGATTTTGGAGTCGAGCTCAACTTGACCTCTCTTTTAAACTGGTGGTACAACTTGGTGGCCAATAGAGGTTTAACCGACCATAGATTTTTTAGTCGGCAGTCCTTAGTCCCTCTAAGTAAATACCAGCACAAGTACTTCTGTAGTTGCTCTTGTTTACTTGATCAAAATATGGAGCGAGCAAATACTTCTCGTAGTGGCTGTGAATTAGTGGATCTTAGGTGAAAGAAACCAAATTTTTGGGTAGTCGGAAATTTAATTGCTTGACTGTTCAAGCGACCAAAATTTTGTGGTCTTGCTAAGATTTTGGTCGCTTAAGCTATGTTTTCTTGTAGTGAGGGTTGGAGGAAAATGTTTTTGATATGGGTAATCTTTTATCTATGGAGGAACTAGAGGAGGCAAGTACTATTCAGATTGATGAAGTGCGTGCTAAATTCATTAGAGATCCGGCCTTTAGACAAGATTATTTCAAGAAAAAAAAGGAGCAAATGGATAGAATGTCAACTAAGAAGAAAGCTCAATCTCCTATTAAGCTTGTTCCGGGTGGTAATTATGCTTCCGAGGAAAATGAAGAGGATTATGGCTATGATGATTATAAAGATGAATACAAGGAGCCCTATGATTTGACTCAAATAATTGATGATCTCATTCCCAAGAAGAAGAATTTTAGAGTTGGAAGATGAAAACGTTTTTAATTTCCTAGTTTTCTTCTTTATGCTAATTTTTAATATTTAGGAGCTTATTTTATGAGTTTTTAGAATTTTATGTCCCTTTGGTTTATGGGGGTGGGGAGGCCTAGAGCCTCCCAATTTGTAATTCTTGTAATTACGCTTACTTTTTTTTTAATAAACCATTTTGACCTAGCCAAAAAAAAAAAAAAAGTTTATTCTCCTGATGTTTCTCTACCGTTTTGCGGCTAAAACTTCCCATCCGTAAACTCTCTTGTAAGTTTTCCGTCTCTTTTCCTTCTCAGCCTCCACTTTACTCGGAAAAATTCTTTCCCTGTATTATTTCAAAACTCCATTCTCTTTATTTTCATCTCGAACTGAACTCCATCATCAGTCGTGATCACCAGTTCTCGGCAACTCTCTGCCAGCAACCTCTCTGTTTTATCGTGCTTACAGCTTCCTAACCCATTTCCACTAATCACCGAGAACAAACTCATTCCCTGTTTTCATCTCGAGTTTCCTCTCAGACCTTCAACTCCACTAACAGCAACCAACAAAGACAACCATCGCATCGCAGCAACACAGTCGTGTCACAACTGCACCCATCACCATGCCCTGATTTTCTATCTCGAACTCATCAGACCATCATCTTCATTATCTTTCTCACCTGAGTCAATCGACTCCAATGGCAGCAAGGATTTAGCGATGCCAAAACCAAACTCCAGTTCCTGTTTTACCAACTCGAACTTCATATCCAACCAGACTCGAGCTCCTTCGTCGCTGCCAACTCGAGCATATTATTTCTTCCATCGACATTCGATCAACCACGTCACTGCTTATCACTCACCATTCACCGCTCTTACTCGAGCTTCATAGCAACAGCAGGCTATCACCATCACTGCCAACTCCTAAGTGGATCACCGAGTAATAATCTCAACTGTCTTCTTCAACTCCAGAATTCACGACAACCACAGCAGAACCCAACTCCAAACTCGTCTTCCCCATTCCATGTTCCTCGAACTCCGAAACAACAGCAGCACCCTCGAGACTCAACTCCCATTCAGTTCTGCTGCAACATAGACCATTCCTTATCTTCCTAGCTCAAACTCGAGCTACACCTGCACCATCGCTACTTCCATTAATGGCAATAGCGTCATCTCAATGCTTCAACTTATATACAGGATCAACTCATTCCATCTGTTGCATCATGAACTCTTCTCATGCTGGCAGCATACACGTCTTCCTTCTACCATATTTAGCAGTCCAATGTTACTCTCTCGAGCTCTCTATCTTCATAACTCATAAGTCACCACAGACCCAAAACCAACATCCACAGCGTCATCATCATCTCCCATTACCAACAGAAGACTAGACTCATCTCGTATCTTCTCTTGTTTCCATCTCATCACCAGAACGATCAACAGCCAACCACATACCACCATTCCCTTCCATATTTTCGTTACTCATCCATCACAGATTTCTTCCATTGCCAAGCTCAGTCCATAGCTTCACGGATAATGACAGCAACATCTTCCCGAGATCACTTCTCATCATTCCCGTCACCACTGACCATCATTTTCTTTCAACGAAACGCATTCTCCAACCTTCGTCAACTGTAATGGCAGTTAGCTAGTTTCAGTTCCCTGAACTTGGTCGTGATGCTTGGTGAAGAAGATGCTGGTGGCAGCCCCGAATAAAATAGTCGTGTGCCTTTAGAAATATCCTTTCAGCTGTCAGTCTTGCAGGACTGACAGTTAAATCTTGTAGGTTCTCTATGTTTTGACAACTTTGGCTTGCTTCAAATGCTTCTAGAATCTTCATATGATGTTGGAATGACTTCGTTCTTTTGCGGTTGACTTCGTTTTTTTGTCCTCTTCAAGATGATACCAAGAACTCCTAGACTTCAACGAGTTCCACTTGGTCTTTGGCCTTTCTTCACTTGTGACTTCACTTTTGTAGTTATTTCCACTTCTTTTGGATGATTCACCTGATATAATATATAAACTAGAAAACAAGCATTATACAAGATAATACGCAAGAAATATAGCTAAAACAAGCTTGGAATCAACACTAAAATCATGTGAATTATGCACTTATCAAACCCCATCTCAGGGCAGTGATAACCAAACCAACTTGGCTTTGATTAGAGGAAATATTTCAAAAAATATTCCTTGCACGGTCTTAGTCAATACTTCTGCAAATTTGCGAGTAATTTAAACCTAAACCGGTTAGCGCAGGCTCAAGAATAGCAAGGACCTTGTTCCATGTGCAATAGAACCCCATTATCAGGTCAATGAGAGTTCATTGTACAAGGAAAACAAACATATTTTATAATAACGTTTTGCTGGCCGATCTGGAGCTAGAGCTAAAGAGAAAAATAAAAAAAAATAAAAACGAAGAAACTTGGATGGAGTAAAAAAAAATGCATGCAGAAACTTTGTTGGAGTAGGAGCGAAAATGGAATTTTTTTTATATATTATGTATATTTTCAAAAAGAAGCTTTACTGGAGCGGGAGTGAAAGGAGATAAAAAAATCAAATCCACACTCCGACGTGGTTCCTCTTTCTCAAGGTTTCTTCGACTTGTGCGCCTGCCACAAGTCCCCTAGTGGCATGGTCTTCCACTCGTATTTTCATCTTGACGCTTTGACAGAATCTCCTTTCATGCTTCGACGCGGTTCCTTCTTTAAAGTTCCTCAAACTTGGGCGCCAGACACAAGTCCCCTTGTTCGAATTTCCTTGACTTGTGCGCCTTCCACAAGTCCCCTTGTTCGAATCTCCTCGACTTGTGCGCCTGCCAAAAATCCCCTAGCCAAACACGCGTTCTTTCTCCATTCTCCCTTCATTAGTGACTCTTTATTTGTGCATCTGCCACAAGTCCCCTAGTGGTCCTCTTCCCTATGACATCATGCTTTTTAACCTCCGTCTTACTTTACACGTGTCTCATGCAGACGAAATGGTTTGCCTCTTGTTTTTTCGTTTTTTCTCTGGAAAGACGTTACAGTTACCGTTAAATGCGCCCTTTCGAGATCCTTCTCTTTCTTGTGCCTATAAATTCCCATACGTCATCCTTCAATACTCCATTCTTATTCCTTCAAGTTCTCTCTCACACCCCCTTTATCTCAGCGTCTGTATCTCCCACCGGTGCCTCATACTCTCTTCCTCCTTATCTCAGCGCCCATATCTCTTATCAGCGCCTCATACTCCCTCATCTCAGCGCCTGTGGTGTTTATATCTTCCACCTCATCTCAGCGCCTGTGGTCTTTATAAGCGCCTCATACTCCCTCTCATGAGTGACCAAGGCAGCTCAGCGCCTGAACATCACTCCAGCAGTGAGGAGTCAGCGGGTGAAGAAGATCGACGCACCTCACCGCCTCTTTCTGAGACTCCACTCGCTTATCGTCCTGGCAAGGGAAAAGACTTCGCAACTATTTTTGCTAGGAGGAGCGAATCTGAAGCTGACCAGAGTGAAGACGATCCTGGTGACGATACTGATTTAGTTGCCATGCTCGATGCCAGCTTAAGTGAGTCCAATCCTGGTGGCGCCGCCTTCTTGGATGATGAGCTGTTCCAGCGGGTCAGGACGCCTATGGATCTTCGTCTTCCTGTTGCAAGCGGTGAGACAAGTGAATGGCTTCTGTCGGAGGAGGTTGCCGACCCGCTCTTACTTCCTGTTACCGCTAATCTCCGACTCCGTCTATCACGCGGTGACTTCACTTTACCTCGGATATCTTTCCTATCTACAACAAAACCCTGTCCGGAATGGTCCCCATCGATAGATTACATCCTCTCCATCCCTTATTGTCAGAAGATAATCGTCAGTTTGAATTTGATGGAGGCGCTTTCCTCTTCTCGGTATCGGCGGATGACTCGTAATAACAAGGATTTAACTAGGTTAGTTCTGAGAAGGGTTCCCCTGGTCCACACCTGCATCACCGTGTGGGGAGAGGCCGCTCCAACTCTGGAGGATGTCGTTTCCTTGACTGGGCTCCCTCTTAATGGAAGCCACGATTACCAAGATGTACACGATGGCGGTATGTTAACTGAGGAGGATGAGAAGATCTTGAGTTTCCTGAAGCAGGCACGATTAGACTCTAAGAAGCGCCTCAACGTAGTTGGATCTTCATCTGCGTCGAAACTTCCTTCTAAGCGTTCCGGGAATAAAAATTCGGAAGGTGCTCCTCTTTCTAACGGCAAAACGACCCTCACTGCTGAAGAAGCTGCCGAAACTCCTAAGACTCCTCGAGACCCTGCTCGGCGTGCAACCATGAACATGTGGGTCAAGATGTGGGCGCTTCGTCAGGTTGGTGAATCTCAATGGGATCCCCTACGCCGCCTCCTGGCGCAGGTGATCGACACGTCGCCTTCTTGTCGTATTGGTTATCTCACGAGGTGTTTGAGTATTCTCCCAGTGATACTGTTAGGGATGATTTGATGGTTATGGCGGTGTTGATGTCTCGCGGTAAATCGTTCCCTCTGGCGCTTATGTTCCTAGGGGGGTTATTTCATCATTTGGATTTGCGAAGCAGTAACATTTTGAAAGCAAACAACGCTAGTTACAAGGTTGAGACTTTTGTCCCGGCTAACTTTCTTCAGACGTGGTCATGGAAACATTACCGCGCCTGTCGTTCAGAAGTCACTGAGCTGGATTTCGGAGGCAATAGAATCGTGACCGCCGAGGATGGTAGCGAGCGGGTTATTACTTATCCCATCTCTTATGCTCGGAGTGCTCTTTATGAGAAGATTACAGCCAAGCCATCAATCCGCTTAGCTTCCTTGTTGGATGATCTTGAAGAGTTTACATTTCGTCCTTACGATGATGGTGAAAGTGGGGAGCTTTCTCATAGGTTTGCTTCCTTGTTTCCAGAGGATTACGTGGATACTCAGCTGGATTCCCCTTCTTATGAGGCTTGTAATTTCTTCGCAGCAGTCACTCCGGGGTATCTTCCTGGCTATTATAAGGGCGAGTTTTACGCGGAAGCTTATAATCTTAACCGCGTGGCTCGACAGGCTGGATTCGATTAGGGTACATGTCCTTTCCTCGTTCCCGCCTGCAGTGCTGATCTTGGCGTAATAGAGGAGAGTTTTATGTGTTTTGTTTTCAAGAACGGTAGTCCGCGTTTCTGTCGTCCTCCTCTCAATCCTTTGAAAGCTCCTCGAGTTGATCATGAACTGAAAGTCACTCATCAGTGGTATATATATTGGCTCAGAGAGATGGAGAATATCCATAGTGCTTTATTGGCAGCGCCTATGGAAGTTCTTCCCACGGCTCCGTCAGATTTACACCGCTTGGGACGCTTCAAGCTTCCGCAGGATGTCATGCGCCTCCATAAGCTTGGTTTTAGTACCAAGGGTAAACGATCGAACACACCCCTTTCTCGAAGTAGGATCCAATCTAAACCATCTTCAGTGTCAAGGGTTCAGGAGGTTGTTCGCGACTTGTGTGAATCTCTACCGCCAGAGCCTCAGGTATCATTCTTCGCTTAACTGTTTATCATACTTCTTATAACATAACCGCTGGGAATATTCATTATGTTGTACTTCAATCTTAGACGAATGTCCCAGCGCATGGTCCCCTGAAGTTTTTTGCACATGAATGGTTCGGGATTAATGTCCGTGATTTGCCACAGAGGTTCGCTGATAGGCAGAGGCACCGTGATTCAGGAGTGGTCTCAATTCCTCGTTTTCCAAAGTTTCAACCTCGTCAATCTTCCTCGGATAGAGGAGTGGCCTTCCTTAGGGGACGTTCCTCTAGAGGCCATGCGTCTCAGCCAGAGGGAAGCGATGCCTCGGGTTTAACCCTACACCCGGCTACAATGGCCCCTAAGCGTTCGGCTCAGCTCTTGTTGGGTCGATCGACTGCTCAAGCGTATGGTCCACCAGGTATTAAATATATGCATGAGTACTTTACCCTTTTTATGTTGTTGTTTATATATATATATATATTATTTTTTTCTGGACAGGTTTCTGTTTATTTGTCGTTTATCTTGTTTTTCGGGGCAATACCCTTTCCTATAAATATGAGTAGAAGGGAGGTGGATCAGCTCATCTCACTTCGCTTTCTCCTCTTTTTTTAGGGGTCGCAGCATCCAAGTTTCCAACCATAGCTCTTCTAGTGCTAGTTCTTCTTCCTCTGTCCTTGCTCCCGCGTCTCAAAGCATTATTGACCGTCAGTCTTCAGCGGTTATTCAAGTAAGTTGGTTAATAGATTCTCCTCTCTTCTCTTTTCCGCCACTTCTCTCTTTTCATTTCCCCCTTTTTTGTAATGGTCCTTTTATGGTTGTTTATAATTTGTGTTGTGGGTCGGAAGCATGCCAAAGCATGGTCGAAATGAGGGTAGAGAGAGTAACGAGAAGTCCAAGAAGAGCAAAACTTTGCCTCGCCCGCAGAACGACGCGCCTCAGTCAGCCACGTGTGAGATTTCATTGGTGGAGGGCAGCTCAGACGCTCCTCTTACCTTCCTTATTGAGGGGAAGCCCGTCGAGCAGTATTCTATCCGTCATGAGGAGGAGTATGTTTCAGTGCACGGGTTTTGGGTACCTCCGCATCTCGAGGCTTTGTATTCCCAGATCTTGCTTGAGCATGGTCATATTGGTTCTGGCGTTGTTCTACTAGAAGCCAATGTCGTTACTTCTCTTACTTTGACTGTCTTAAAGGTGGTGAATGAGATGGCAGACGCTGGGGATCATCCGTCCTTTGCTCAACTACAGGGTTGGCGTAGGGTGATCGATAACGCAACAAAGATGATGTTCAATGTGGGTTGGCTGGATGATCTTTGGCGGGAATTGGATACTAAGGCGAACTCTCGTCGCGATCAACTTCCTAGCATTATTGAAGGTCATAAGAAGCGTATTGTTGATATCTCAGCCTCTGTGGATGAGTTCAAGGCTACTAAAGACCCCTTGATCCAGGAATCAGTGGAAGCAGCTGAAGGGCTTCGTAAAGCTAAGTCTATGCTTGAGGAGGAGGAGCGCCTCTTGGGTGAAGATGAAGCGGGGCTTGGGAATAAAGATGGTTGAGCGCTTTCTCTCTTCTTCTTTTTGAGAGTTTTAGTTGCTCAACTCTGACGTACTTTTCCTTCTCTTCTCCTCCTTTTTTTTTTTTTTTATTTGTTCGGTTGGAATTAATGACGTCTTAGGTAACACACACCCCCTTTTTTTCCTTTATAAGTGTGTGTGTGATTGAAGGGTTATTTTCTTAATCTAGTTTGACCAAATGTCGATCCTTGTTCGTTTATTGCTGGAGATTTCTTTGTTGCGGCGGCTTACAATGGTATTGCCCATGGTTTGTCAATATTTTGAGCGCAATCATGCTGACGCGCATGGTCTATTGATGGATGTATAATTAGAGATGACAAATATTCGATTAGCTGGTGGCAGCGTTTCTCCTGATTTGTCTTTGAGACACACTCATCTAAAGGAGCGTCGCGTCTCATCGGGATTATTCTTGGCTGAGGTTTCGGCAGCTAGGCCTGCCTTAAATGCTGCTTTATCTGCTGCATTGAATGAACTCAAGGGTTTGGACACGTGTCCAAAATAAGTTGGCACAATAAATGCCCACAAATCTTGTATATATATGTGTACATATTATGCCATTAGCTAGTCTCTTTGGTTCTTTTTTTTTCTACATCCTTAGCAATGTCTTGTGGTGGGCGCGTTAACGAGTAGGTATTAGCGTTACCAGCTGATCCCCGTGCAAAGGTATTTCGAGATGAGATCCTTCGTTTGGAGTCAATTAGGGTTGAGTGTTTAGAGGCGCTCGGGGCTGTGAGCGGCGCTTGGAAGCTGCTCGTGCTGAGTGGTCTGATTGCGCCAACACTTATTACTTGGCTTGTCGGGGCATATTTTTCAAGATGCTTTCAGAAAGGTAGACTGTCGTCTTCGAAAGGCTGGGATAGACTGAACGAACGCGCATGAGGCACTGAATGGTGCTCGTGGTAGCTTGTCTGTGGTAGAGAAGGAAATATCCAGTATAAGGCTATGCTCACAAGTCTTTAACTTAATAGCAATTGTTGTCGTTTTTTTTATTTTTTATTTTATATTTATTACGGTTATTATTATTATATTTCCTTTTTTTGTGCTATAAGTATGGAGTTTTAGTAGTATGACTTCCATTGTAGGAGTAAAGTTTCTTAGAAAATGTCTCGCATTCAGCTACTAGCGGAGTACCAGCGGTTAGGGCTTATAGTGGGCGCGCTTCGTGTCGCTCAAGCATTTTGTTGGTGGACATCGGCGCTATCAAATTCTTCTGTCAGACGCGGACCATCGTTTACAAGAAGCCATAGCCGCCGTTCAATATTTACCTTTGTCATTTCGTGAGCATCGGCGAAAATGTTTGGAACTAGTGGACTCCTCTTATGATTGTTATGTGGGTGTGTTTTCTGCGATAAGTATCGTGAACAGTGTGTTATCAGATATCCAGTCTTTACTTGATATGTTTCCTCAGTGCTCTCTCTCTTTTTTTTTTTGAATCTGTGTATGGTTTCACGCGTGATGTAATCGTCGGAAGGAATATTATCACCTTGTGTCTGATGTGTCTCTTTTTTTTTTTTTTTTTTTTTTTTTTTTTTTTTTTTTTTTTTTTTTTTTTTTTTTTTGAGTTAAGGCATGGGGGTGAGGACAAAATATCTCCTCTCTCTCCTTTTTTTATAACTCTTAAAGTTGAAAATGACAGGCGCAAGGAGCGTAGGTGAGGACAAAATGTGTCTCCCCTCTTTTTTTTTACAACTCTGAGAGCTGAAATGATGAGCGCAAAGGCGCGTGAGTGAGTACAAAATGTCTCCCCTTTTTTTTGCACAACTATGAGCACTGAATTGACGAGCGCGAGGCGCGTGGGTGAAGGCAAGATGTGTCTCTCCTCTTTTTTTTTTTGAGATCTAAGGCGTGTGGGTGAGGACAAAACGTGTCTCCCCCCTTTTTTTACAACTCTTGAGTGCTGAAATGACGAGCGCGAGGCGCGTGATTGAAGACAAAATGTGTCTCCCCTCTTATTCTTTTTTGAGAGCTAAGGCGTGTGGGTGAGGACAAAATGTGTCTCCCCCCCTTTGTTTTTTACAACTCTTGAGAGCTGAAATGACGAGCGCAAATGCGCGTGAGTGAGGACAAAATGTCTCCCTTTTCTTTTTTTTTTCTTTTTTTTTACAGTTCCGAGCGCTGAAATACGAGCGCGAGGCGCGTGGGTGAAGGCAAAATGTGTCTCCCCTCTTTTTTTTTTGAGAGCTAAGGCGTCGTGTGGTGAGGACAAAATGTGTCTCCCTTTTTTTTTTACAACTCTTGAGTGTTGAAATGACGAGCGCGAGGCGCGTGGATGAAGACAAGATGTGTCTCCCTTTTTTTTTCGAGATCTAAGGCGTGTGGGTGAGGACAAAATGTGTCTCCCTTTTTTTTAACAACTCTTGAGTGCTGAAATGACGAGCGCGAGGCACGTGGGTGAAGGCAAAATGTGTCTCCCCTCTTTTTTTTTTTTTTTTTTGCAACCCAGAGAGATAAAAATAACAAGCGCAAGGCGCGTGGGGGAAAGCAAAAGTGTCCCCCTCCCTTTTCTTTTATGAGCTCAAAGAGTGGGCGCTGGAGGGTTTGGGGCGCTCCTTTTATCAAGGAATGGAGGATTTGGACACCCATGTATCATAGAGTGAGTGCAAGGTGATTTAGACATTTCAAGTTCAAAGAGTGAGCGCTGGAGGGACTTAATAGGCACTGCACCTTTTATCAATGGATGTAGGATTTAGACACTCCAAGCTCAAAGAATAAGGGCAAGGGGATTTAGACACTCCAAGCTCAAAGAGTGAGCGCTGGAGGATTTGATAGACACTCCACCTTTTATCAAGGAATGGAGGATTTATACACCCAAGCCTCAAAGAGTGAGGGAAAGGGGATTTAGGCACTCTAGGCCCAAAGATGGGCGCTGGAGGATTTAATAGGCACTCCACCTTTTACCAAGGAATAGAGGATTTAGACACCCGAGCCTCAAAGAGCGAGGGCAAGGGTATTTAGGCACTCAGGACCCAAGAATGGGCGCTGGAGGATTTAATAGGCACTCCACCTTTTATCAAAGAATAGAGGATTTAGACACCCGAGCCTCAAAGAGTGAGGTCAAGGGGATTTAGGCACTCCAAGCTCAAAGAGTGAACGCTGGAGGATTTAATAGACACTCCACCTTTTATCAAGGAATAGAGGATTTAGATACCCGAGCCTCAAAGAGTGAGGGAAAGGGGATTTAGACACTCCAGGCTCAAAGAGTGGGCGCTGGAGGACTTGTGCGCACAAAATAGACCGTTCTTTTAGTCAAAAGGGGCGTTTTATTGATATCATATGGTTATTACATGTAGAAGGTCTTGAGTCACTTCCCATTGATCTTATCGTTGGGCTTTCCTTTGATGGGAGTACCATCGGTACACTCTATCTTGTAATATCCACTTTCCGCGGCTTCCATGACCTGGAAAGGTCCTTCCCAATTGGGCCCGAATTTCCCCGTGCTGTCATCTCGTGGCACATGTGGGGATATGGCGAGTACTAAGTCTCCTACTTCAAATTTTATTGGCTTAACTTTCTTATTGTAGGGTCGAGCCATTCTATCACGATACTTCTGGGCATGGATCTCTGTTATGTTCCTCTTTTCTTCAAGCGTATCGAGGACTTGGAGTCTTTCGTCATCCGCTGCTTGCAAGCCACTTGCTGATATGACTCTTGCTGAAGCGATAACGATTTCCGAGGGTAAGATGGCATCCTCCCCATAGACTAGGCTGTAGGGAGATGCTCCTGTTGAGGATCTTTTAGCAGTCCGGTATGCCCATAACTCCATTGGTAGTTCTTCGTGCCAGAGTCTCTTATTATCATATAGACTTCTGCTGAGGATGCGTAGGAGCGTTTTATTGGTTGCTTCTGCTTTCCCGTTCCCCTTAATATAATACGGTGTAGACACCCTGTGTTTAATGTGGAAGGATTCTGTCAGCTTCTTGACATCTTTGTTAACGAAGGGCGAAGCATTATCTGAAACAAGGCACATCGGGATTCCAAAGTGTGTGATGATATGCTCTTTGATGAATGCGGCAATGGTGGCTCCAGTGGTACTTTTCATAGGGATGGCTTCCACCCATTTGGTAAAACATTCTGTCGCGGTCACGATGTATTCGTCCTGCTTAGATGATTTTGGCATGATAGGTCCAATGATATCCAACCCCCATGTGTGGAAAGGCCAGGGCGTAGAAATACTATGCGGCGTGGTATGAAGAGCGTGAATCAAGTTCCCGTGTATCTGGCATTGTTCGCACTTTTGCACATATTCAGCTGTATCGCTCTTCATCGTAGGCCAATAATACCCAGCACTATAGATTTGTGAGAAGATTCTCGCTTTGTATTGATGTTCTGGATCATGAGTTAATTCCATTACTCGAAGGGCTTCACTTTTGCTCAGGCAGGTCAGCGTTTGGTTCCCGAAGCTCCTTCGGAATAGTTTCTCATGGATGACGAAGTATCTTCCTGATTTTTGGATTAATTTGAGGGCCACCTTTTTGTCATCCGGCAAGGTCCGCTTGGTAAGATAGATGATTTAACGTTTACTCCAATCCTCCTTATCCTCCTCTGCGACGCAGACTTCCGCTTCTTGGGGAGAGCCTTGGCAAGTAATGCATTCGTCTTGAACCTTCTTCGCTTGTGCCGCCATGTCAGGCCAGAAGAAGCCCGCGCGTTGGATCCGCCTATGCAAAGCTATGGAGGCAGCGTGACCGTATACGCGTTGATGGATTTCTTCCAACTTATCTTTTCCTTTTGAGGGCGCTAGGCATTTCCACAGTGCTCCTCCCGAGATAACATAATATAGGTCTCCCTCCAGAATAGTGTACGCTTTTAACGTCTTCCACGGAAGTTGTCTTTATACTGGTGGTCGCAAGAGGTATGTTATGAACACTTGTCGCCAGTCAAGTTCTTCCATGGTCGAGTCTTCCTCCAAGGTCGAGGGAGAGGTCTTCCTGATGATGGTGATCGTTTCCTCGTCGCCTCGGAGCATCTGCAATTTCGACGCTAGTGTAGCCAACGCGTCTGCGTGTTTATTGGTTAATCATCCCATATGCTGGATCGAAATGTGCCAAAATCGCTTCATCAGCCGATGAGCCTTATCCCTATACACAACCAAAGTTGGTTCTTTAACATTAAACTCTCATTCCATTTGGTTGACTAGGAGTCTGGAATCTCCCATGACTTCTAAATGCGATATCTTCATCTCCAACGCCATTTGCATCCCAATGAGGAAGCTTTCATACTCAGCTGTGTTGTTAGTACATGGGTAATCAAGTTTGTATACGTATGGCATCAGTTCTCATCGGGGTGATTCAAAGACGATTCCAGCTCCTCCATGACTTCCATAGGATGACCCATCAAATGACATTTTCCATACTTCTTCCAGCGCCGCTTCTAGAAGAGCTACCTCTCCATGGAGTTTATCATTAGCTTCATAAGTGATGGCGCTTGGGAAGGCTGCAAATAAATCCGTGATGGATTGACCACGAACCCCTTGAGGCCGCATGGGTGTGAAGTCAAATTCGAGCAGCTGCATAGATCACTTGGCCATTCTTCCTGACTAAATAGGACGCGTAGTCAAGTATACGATCGGGTTGGCGGCTGCTACCACGTAATTCTTGTGTTTAAGAAGATAGTGTTGAAGTTTTTGTGCTGCTAGGAGCAATAGTAGGCATGCCTTTTCAACAGGGGTATACCTCAGTTCGACGTCTTTTAAAACTTTGCTAAGGTAGTAGATAGGGATTAGGTTTGCCTCTTCCATGTCTTGAGCCAATAGCACACCTGTGGCGGTATCTGTGTTTGCTAGGTACAAGTATAATGGTTCACCTTTGACTGGTGGTCGTAAAACATGAGGGTGAACGAGCCATCTCTTTATTGTTTCAAACGCCTCTTGTTGTTCAGCCCGCCATGCGAATTTCCCATCTTTTCTGAGCATCAGGAAGAAATGGTCCAGGGTCTGCGCCAAACCAGGAATGAAACGCCTAACATATGAGATCTTCCCGATTAATTTTTGGAGCTCCGCCTTGTCTTTGGGCGGTGGCATAGAGACTATAGCTTCCGCTTTAGAGGGATCTATTTCGATCCCTTTACTCGTGACCTTGTACCCTAGGAACTTTCCAGCTGTGACGCCGAACACGCACTTTGTGGGGTTCATTTTCAGGTTAAAGTCTCGACAGCGCTGGAAGACTCGTCTTTGGTCTTGGACATAATTCTCGCGCTTTTTGGTCTTAACAACGATGTCTTCCACATATATTTCCACGATTTCGTGGTTCATATCATGAAAGATCAAGGTCATGGATCGCTGGTATGTCGCTCCAGCGTTCTTCAGTCCAAAAGGCGTGACAACGTAGTAAAGATTCCCTATCGGTGTTGAGAATGTTGTCTTGGTTGCGTCACTCTCTTTCATCTTGATTTGGTTATAGCCGCTCTGTCCATCCATGAACGCGAACATCTCATTATCGCAGGTCGCGTCCACCGTCATGTCTATGTTCGGAAGCGGAAACTCGTCCTTGTGGCAGACTCGATTTAGACCGCGAAAATCCACACAACAACGGATCTTCCCATTCTTTTTTTCTACAGGTACTATGTTTGCCAACCACGTGGGATAATGTATTAGTTTTATGTACCCGGCGTACAGTGGCTGGTTGTCAGCCGTGCAAATATAATTCACTTCCTCACTCAACTAGAAATAAATATAGTATGCGATAAGAAAGAGTTCGTTCCCATAGAGAGGCTTTTGTTGTTATCAATTTTCAGGTTCTTAGTAACCAAAGGGGGGGGGTTGTTTTATCTAAATAAACAAAGCAATGAAAGTAAATTAAAAGCAATAAAATAATTGAATAATCAATAAGGAGAAGATATTGGTCACGAGATAGTATCATTCACAAACATGTATTTTCATCAATGACTAGAATTGGAATTTAATCTCTCGTTTATTAAAAGTCCTAGGATACCTTGATCGCAAGAGTATCCCGTTTATTTCCCGATTTTATCACAAACAACATTAAAAGATGCTATTGTGAAATCTACCTAGAAAGCAACCTAAAGTGTAAAAGCACAATTAAGTTTAACTCCCTAAGAGCAATAAGTTCTATGAAATACGACTAATCAATATAAACAAACGTGTAAAAGCACTAATTCGTTTTAACAAAGGTTATGATTCATATGCAATTAAAGAGATGTATCACTACAAGTAATAATGGCACTATGCTACTTAGAATCAGGGATAAACAACTATTTCGTATTGAAAACCCTAATCTAGCAATAGAGATGAAGACTAATCTAATTGATTCCGGACTCAACCAAACTAGCATTCAAATCATAAAACAATATCAACCATGAATCATAAACAATAAAGTTTTGAGACAAAACTAATTCATTGATTTAAATAACATGCTTGAGAAATCAACTTTTATCCCATAACCAATAATTGAGTTTAGTTACTCATAATAATGGAGTTCATCATAATCATAATCAATAAAATAAATAAAGAAGATGAAAAATAAACGAAAGCAAACCCTAGTTGTAGCTATCTCCAAAGCTCCAAGAATAATACGTGATTTTAAAAGTTGTAGAAAACTTTTCTTTTTGTAGCTTTTCTCCCTTCCAAAATTAGGTCAAGTCTTTAAAAGCCCAAAGTCCAATAGCAAGATGTCCACCAAGCCCATATATGAGAAAAACCCATGTAGAAAATATGTCCAAAATCGTCGCCGGAAATTGGCCGGAAAAGTCGCCGGAAAACAGCTCAGGTGACCGGCAAAGTCTGCCCGATCACCGGTCAACGGGTCAAATCGGTCGGGTCAACCGAGTCAAGGTGAGTCAGTTGTAGTTAGATGAGTCAGGTCTGAGTTAATTCTACCTCAGCTGACTTGTTAAGCCACAACCATTTTGCAGGCCAAAGCTTTGCTGATGCACAATCATTGTGCATCACTGCTTCTTGGCAAACCAACTTGTGATGCACAATCATTGTGCATCACTGCCAAATCCAACTGCATTCATTCCTACACATTCATCTACACTGCTCGCTGTAAACTAACTGCAATTCGATGCCACCAGCAACTTGAACAGCAGCTCCAACTTTCCTTGTACACCCATGACTGTTATTCCATTCACAGCTCCATAACCTTTGCAACATAACACGACACCAATAGCTCATGCTCATCTGATCTCTGCTTATAGCTCTTTCCCTGCTTCATTCTGATCTCCATTAACAACTCAACTTGAACATCATCAGCACAAACCCATTTCTCTGCACTAACTGCAGCTGCATCATAGACTCATACCCTTCTCAGGTCACTGCAACACATAGCATCTCAGTATAGCCAACAACACTTCACTATCTGACCTATTGAATCATTATCTCAGCCTACACTGCTTCATATCAACACCATTTCATTCTCATGAGCGGCACCAGCCCATGCCAACATAGAATTTCAGTTCAATTGCTTCAATCTGACCTGTACCAACAATTCATACCCATTCTATAGCTTTCACATCTCCACAACCAATCAATCTCTTCATTTTCTTGACCTAATTACCAGCAGCAAATAGCCATGACAATCATCATGTCGCGGCAGTAAAAGCACCTCCAACTCCCCTGCAGTTCAATCCTAGCGTACACCCAATGTTGTTCCAGTTCAAGCCACAAACTGCGATACCGCTTCCATTTCTCTTGCTTCTCCATTACAGCTCTCATATCCGCTCGGTCTAGGTCCACCAATGCTTCATCTCAGCTGCACTTGAACTGCATCATCTGCAACTTCAACAGTTCATTGCTCATCTCAGGTCCCCTGCAAAACACCAACAACATCACCATTATCTGATGAAATCTCCCTAAATTTCTCACAAATTCACCAGTTCAACCACCAATTTGAACTCCACCATGTTCACTAGCTCTGGCAGCAACACTGCAACCAATGAATTTCATCCTCAACAACGGATCAATCTCAACTGAACCCATTATTCTCTTCATACTCAGCTTCAGTCGACAGCAGCAACACTTTTACCTTGATATAAACTTGAATCTGAGACATACCCATGTTTCTAATTCATCTCAAAACCCCTTTCTCTTCGGATTCATTCTCGATTTCTCTCATATCTCAACTTCAGGTTCAGAATCACAAAACCCTAATTTCATCTTCTCAAACTCAGAATTTCTTTCTGTTCTTCATCCTCCCAGCAGAGCTTAAATTCACATCCTCATCTCCTTGAATTCGATCCAGATGCTTACCACTTGCCACCAATTTCTCAGACAGCAGTCGCACCATTTTATCTCTCTGAATTTCAGGTGGAGTAAAAGAAAGCTAATGATAAAAAGAAATGAATCTTCTCTTAAATTTAGGTTGTGTGTAGGAGAAGGGATTCATATTGACACCCCACTTTAGTGGTTAAGGGGTAACCAAATCACACATGGCCTGTCGGTCCCAGATAACCGACACCGCAGTTCTCTGTTCGACTATCAGTTATGGGCAACTGACAGTTTATTCTCCACCTCTTCCTTGCAGAACCTAGTCTGCTCCGAGTATGACTCGCCTGTGAATCAACCTTTTTGGCCTTTACGCTCCACATGGACGTTTTCTCCTTCTTTTGCTTCAGATGAATCCACAGTACCTAAATACTCAAAAGTAAACATAAGAGATGCAATTCACAAGGATAATAGCAAAGAAAGCATAAATACTATATATAAAATTAGGTGTTTTACAACACCTATCAAAGTTCCCCATACTTAGACTTTGCTAGTCCTCGAGTAAAACAAACAAAACTTTTCTAAAATATACATACAACTCTCGTGAGGGTTTACTAGAGATATACCCACAAAACCTACTTTTCCAACTTACTAGTTCTCTGTAATGATAACATCCAACGCGCTAAGAAGACATAGAAATTCTGCACACTAGTCATAAGAAGTTAGACACATAAATGAACACTATCTCATCCTTCAAATTTGAGAGAGAAATAACCATCCCTTATCGAAAGAATTCGGGTTCGGAGTGATCAAAAGTCTCTACTCTGCCTAACAAGAAAGGGTTTTATGAAGTTGCTCTCAATAATAAATAGCTCTTTATGGGTCACACATGTGTCCAGGTAGGAGTGAAGAGAGAATCCTGCGACACGTTGAATGGTAGGAAGGCAAAAACCCTCCGAATCGTTTTGAAAACCCACATCTTTTATTGTTTTGAAAACCCATTTTTATGACGATCTCTAAGAAAGGAAATCAACCACTTAACGAAGGTGGGAATATGCTTACTTACCTCGTTATCTGTTCGACGTGCATCTAGCACCACTCTCACAGCATCCATAGAAACGTCTTCCGTCTTCAATCAGTGTCTTCATCTTCGTCTTCGGTCTTCAACTCTTGATGATGAAATCTTGAACTTCGTAGAATCTTGACAATGTGATTCTTTCCTCTAATTCCTTGTTGGTTGAAACTTCACTACGGATATTTCTTCTTCCATTGGCTTTATTGAATGAATACAAAACCAAAAACGAACTAAACAAACCAAATATGATGCAATGATTTTTTTTTCTTTTTTTTTTCTTTTTTTTTTCATTTTTTTTTCTTTTTTTTTTTGATAATAATAAAATAAATACAAAATAAAAATAAACAAAATATGAAACTAATGATGAACCTAATAAAAATTTTCTCTTGTCTTTTTTTTTTGTTTTTTTTTTAACAAGAGAAAATGATACAAATACAAAATAAAGATAAATATAAAAACGCAAGTACAAAGGCCATGGTGTAAGTACTTTACCGCTTGATTCTCCACAACTCGTATGTCTCGATATCATAAACTTATTGACTCTCATCTTGATAATATTCGCTCTCGTACAATAATCTTCAACTTGTAAAAAAAAAATTCTGCTCCTTGTCTTGTTGCTATACTTAAATCTGAAATCTGCTCATTTATGTACTGTTGCTTGTAAACTTAGAACGTCTTCAACTTTCCTTCGAACTTGTGATGCTCCTCTTGTTGATGATGATGATGGTGTTTCTATGGACCTGTTGGTGTAGAGAGAGAGATAAAGTGGATGGTGCTTACTGCGAACAAGATCACAAGTGGTATGTAAGTTAGCAATTCGATGTCACCATTCATGATTGATAAAATAACACTCAAGAGATCAAAATAGTGCTTCTATTGGTGGGAGGTTGAGTAGCTCACCATTCTACCCGGAGTTAACGTACGGTGACACACACTCTAAAAGCACATATTATAAATGAAGGTCGGTGCCTCACATGATGTAACATGGGTAGTCTCCACTATAGGGGATCACAAATATAATATCGAATTCAATCTGCACCTCATTTGCCGCTGGGATGGTTAAATCCAACTTTAACTCTCATACAAGTAAGAAACCCGATCATGTTCTCTGTCATCTAAGTTCAGTGACTCTTATGAGAATCTCGATGTAATCTTAGCGACATGAATACTATGTGACTCTAAACTAACCATAAGTTGAAGGTTTCTTATTCACTATTTCACAAAAAAGTTGAAAAATTTGAAAATTTTACAATGCAAATGCTTAACCATTCCCCCACACTTAAACTTTACATTTTCCTCAATGTAAATTGAATCGTCCAAAGAAAGTCAAGGTAGGAAATCCTATATGATAATGACAAGAAATCAGAAAAAATAAAAATAAAAACAAAACAAGAAAAACTAAAAACAAACCAAAAAATAAATACAAGACAAGAAATACTCATCCCATGGGTTGCCTCCAATTTAGCGCTTGGTTTAAAGTCGTCAGCCCGACTATCTCCTTGCTTTCTATGCCTCCTCCAGAGGGAGTGCATCCACAAAGTTAGCTCCTTCCACCACTTCGGAAGTGAAATTCTCATAATATGGTTTCAACAGGTGCCCATTAACTTTAAGTTCTTTTCCTGTAGCTATGCTACGAATTTCCACTGCACCATGAGAAAACACATTAGTAACAATAAAAGGTCCAATCCAACGTGACCTTAATTTACCCGGACATAAATGCAAGCGAGAATTAAACAAAAGCACTTTCTTCCCAATGCAAAATTGTTTCCTAGAAATCATGTTATCATGAAATGCTTTCGTCTTTTCCTTATAAATGCGCGAGCTTTCAAATGCATCATTACGGAGCTCCTCTAGCTCTTGGAGTTGTAACTTCCTTTGCTTTCCAGCCCCATCCATCTCCATATTGCATTGCTTAATAGCCCAAAACTCCTTATGCTCAATTTCAACGGGTAAATGACAAGGTTTACCATACACAAGCCTAAAGGGAGACATCCCGATAGGTGTCTTGTATGCGGTTCTATAAGCCCACAAAGCATCATTAAGTCGCATGCTCCAATCTTTCCTTGTTGGGTTCACCGTCTTCTCAAGAATGGATTTCACCTCCCGGTTGGAAACCTCGGCTTGTCCATTTGTTTGGGGATGATAAGGTGTTGCAATCTTGTGCGACACATTGTACTTCTTCAACAAGCTTTGCAAGATCCTGTTTTTGAAGTGAGAACCCCCATCGCTAATTATGGCTCTTGGAATTCCAAACCTTGCAAAGATATTAGCTTGCACAAAATCTGAAACCACTTTAGAATCATTAGTCGGGGTGGCCTTAGCTTCCACCCATTTGGAGACATAATCAACAACAAGTAAGATATAAAAATTCCCATGAGAGTTGACAAAAGGACCCATAAAATCAATACCCCATACATCAAAGACTTCAATAAATTGAATAAAAGTTTGTGGCATTTGGTTTCGGGCACCTAGATTTCCTGTTCTTTGGCAACTTCGTAATACTTGGTCACTACCTTGTTTCCATAAGTATGGATCATCCCATATGTATTGGTTCCCTAACCTCTTAAGTTTGTCCCTCTCAGCACGAGACAAGTTCTTTGGGATTTGTTTAGACACCAAGTAGTTCACAATGTCAGCATACCATGGCTCTCCAAAGGAAATTGAGAATAGTTGCTCATCCGGGCAACTTTCACGCAGTGGGATAGATTCCTTGTCCACAACAAGACGGCTCAAATGATCCGCAACGGTGTTCTCAATTCCTTTCTTGTCCTTGATTTCAATATCTAACTCTTGCAAAAGTAGAATCCATCGTATGAGCCTCGGTTTCGCCTTTTTTTCATAAGCAAGTACCTAAGCGCTGCATGATCAGAAAAGACAACAACTTTTGTACCAATTAGATAAGAGCGAAACTTTTCCAAAGCAAAAACAATAGCTAATAAATCTTTTTCAGTGGTTGTGTAGTTTTGTTGGGCCTCATTTAACGTTCTAGAAGCATAATAAATAACATGAGGTATCTTCCCCACACGTTGCCCAAGCACCGCACCAACCGCATAGTCACTTGCATCACACATGGGCTCAAAAGGCTTGCTCCAATCCGGTGGTTTAATGATAGGGGATGAAATCAAAAGTTCTTTCAAACGATTGAATGCCGCCATACACTTTTCATCAAAGTTAAAAACCACATCTTTTTGCAATAAGTTGCAAAGTGGTGATGCTATCTTGGAAAAATCCTTGATAAATCTACGATAAAAACCTGCATGACCAAGAAAAGAGCATATCTCCCTCACCGTAGTGGGAGGGGTTAGAGCACGAATAAGGTCTATTTTAGATTTATCGACTTCCAAGCCTTTAGAAGATATTATAGGGCCTAAAACTATGCCATGAGTTACCATGAAATGGCACTTCTCCCAATTTAGCACAAGATTTGTTTTAACACATCGTTCAAGTATTAATTACAAGTTGTGCAAGCAAAGGTCAAATGAATCACCAAAGACACTAAAGTCATCCATAAACACTTCGATTATGTTTTCAACATACTCTGAGAAGATACTTACCATACACCTTTGAAAGGTAGCTGGAGCATTGCACAAGCCAAAAGGCATCCTTCTATAAGCAAAAGTACCGAAAGGACAAGTGAAAGTGGTTTTCTCTTGATCCTCCGGCGCTATCATAATCTGATTGTAACCTGAATAACCATCAAGGAAGCAATAATAAGAGTGTCCAGCTAAACGTTCAAGTATTTGATCAATAAAAGGTAAAGAAAAGTGATATTTTCTAGTAGTGGCATTCAATTTTCTGTAATCTATACAAACCCTCCAATCGGTTTGCACACGAGTTGGGACAAGTTCATTCTTATCATTCTCCACCATCGTCACACCTGATTTCTTTGGTACTACTTGTACCGGGCTCACCCACTTGCTATCGGATATGGGGTAGATAACACCCACGTCCAAAAGCTTTAGTATCTCCTTTTTCACAACTTCCATCATGGGAGGGTTCAAACGACGTTGCGCATCCTTTGTAGGCTTTGCATCTTCCTCCAAACGAATTTTGTGCATACATACGGCAGGGCTTATACCCTTGATATCGGCAATTGTCCATCCTATGGCCGTCTTGTACTTCCTTAGCACCCTTAGAAGTTTTTTCTCCTGTAATTCACTAAGCTTGTTAGAAAAAATCACAAGTAAATCTTCCTTATCACCCAAGTACAAGTACTTTAGGTGATCGGGAAGAGGTTTCAATTCTAACTTTGGAGATTTAACAATTGAAGGTACAATCTTTCCATCACTGCATGGTAAAGAAATAAAAGAGATATTATGACTTTCCGGGCATCCTTGTAGTGAATTAAGATCACCAAGGGCTTCCTTGACTTCATTACCACACTCTACACCATTATCCATGGATGTAGTCAAAACAGTTTCCAAAGCATCATCACCATTCAATTCAAACACTTGTTGTGCCAATGTATCCATAACATCAATGGAGAAACAAGAGTGGACATCGCTAGGATATCTCATCGTCTCGAAAATGTTGAAACGTATTGTTTCTCCATCAAACTCCATAGTTAGCGTTCCCTTTTCCACATCAATAATGGTTTTCGTCGTTTTCATGAAAGGACGCCCAAGTAGAAATGGAAGAGACGAGTCCGGTAAGCCTTCATTCATCTCTAACACACAAAAGTCAGCTGGAAATACTAATTGATTAACCTGCACAAGAATATCCTCGACAATACCCATTGGGTAGACATTAGAACGATCGGCTAATTGCAATACAATTCCAGCCTTTTTAAGAGGACCTAACTCAAGTGAATTGTACATAGATGCAGGAATAACATTAACGGATGCACCTAAATCCAACATAGCTTTGTTAAATGTGGTGTTACCAATTGTGACTGGAATGCCAAAGCTACCGGGATCCTTACATTTCAGTGGGAGTTTGTGTTGTAAGATTGCCGAAGCATTCTCCCCTACACTTAGCACTTCATTATCTTTGAGCCTTCGCTTATTGGTACACAAGTCCTTCAACACTTTTGCATACTTGGGAACTTGCTTGATCGCATCAATGAGTGGTATGTTCACATGAATCTTCTTTAAAACGTCTAAAATCTCTTTTTCTAGTTCCGCCTTCTTGGAACTTGCAAATCTGCGAGGGAAAGGTAAAGGAGGAACATAAGTAGAAACCGGAGTTTTAGAGTTAGGAATAGGTACCTCAGAAGTTTTGGGAGAATCATCACTCTTCTCCTCCAAAATAAGTTTCTTTGGTGTTTCCACCTTGCCCGAATCAGTAACTTCGGGTTGCACAAGTTGTGTACCGCTTCTCAACGTAATAGAATTGACACCCTTTTTTGGGTTAATAGGTTGAGAAGGGAGTGTCCCACTATTTTGTGCCTTCAATTTTTTTATATCAACCGCCATGGAGCCCATTTGTGTCTGCAACTCCTTGATAACACTCTTAGTTTCTTGTTGACTTTCCTTAAACATGGTAGAAATGCCTTGCATAAAAGTTTGAAGCTTTGCATCGATATCGGAACTTTGATTTTGCATCGATTGTTTTGGTTGCTGAAATTGTTGATGTTGCGGCTGGAATTGTTGTTGTTGTGGTTGAAATCCATCCGAACGGTTGAATGTAGGTTGTTGAACCGCGCCTTGCTTGTTTGCATAGCTAAAGTTGGGGTGATCTCTCCATCCCGGATTGTAAGTGTTGGAGTAGGGATCATACCGTCTTTGTTGATTTGGAAAGACCGCACTAGCTTGCTCCAACTCTTCACCATATGAAGGTAAAATAACCGCAGCCATCTTTTGCATCATTTTCTCCATGTTATCCATCCTTTGATCACGGTGTGATGATGAATCCGTAACTTCATGCACTCGCCTAACCATTGGTTCACCTCTTGTGTAGAATTGTTGCGAGTTTGCAGCCATGCTTTCAATCAGCTCGGTAGCTTGGGCCACTGTCTTGTTCACTAGTGCACCACCACCCGCTGCATCAAGAAGATATCTATCACTTGTTTGGAGACCTTCGTAGAAGTATTGTATTATCATCACGTCACTAAATTGGTCCATCCGCATTAGTCTCCGGTGGAAGCATAGCCATGATAACGTTGTGGAAATCCATGAGATGCTTGTTTGGATCTTCATTCGTCGTGCCATGAAACTTCGGTAACTCTCTAATCAACCCCGGCTTGATCTCGAAGGTTGAGTTTGTCTCAATACACCACCGTTGTGCATCAAGCCTATGAGAAGCCAAGTCCTTGAGTGTACGATTTGCATCACCCATTGCTTCTTCTTCTTCTTCAACTAGTGGTTCTTATACAAATGAAACCTCTTGTTCTTCTTCTAGTTGTAATTCTTCTTCCACTTCTAACTCTTGTTATTCCGTCGTGTCTTGACTTGGTTGGAGTATTGTGCCTCTTCGAGTAGCTATCCCGCACCTTGGATAGTTCCAATCTTTAGAATCCAGGGATTAGGTACCTGAAAACAATTCTTGCAAACAAGTGAGAAACAAGACAAGAAAACAAAAAACAAATATGAAAGCAGAAATGATGATAAGAAACTAAAAACTTAATAACAAGCTGTATGCCTCCCCGGCAGCGGCGCCAAAATTTTGACCGGTTGTCAGCCGTGCAAATATAATTCACTTCCTCACTCAACTAGAAATAAATATAGTATGCGATAAGAAAGATTTCGTTCCCACAGAGAGGCTTTTGTTGTTATCAATTTTTAGTTTCTTAGTAACCAAGGGGGGGGGGGGTTATTTTATCTAAATAAACAAAGCAATGAAAGTAAATTAAAAACAATAAAATAATTGAATAATCAATAAGGAGAAGATATTGGTCACGGGATAGTATCATTCACAAACATGTATTTTCATCAATGACTAGAATTGGAATTTAATCTCTCGTTTATTAAAAATCCTAGGATACCTTGATCGCAAGAGTATCCCATTTATTTCCCGATTTTATCACAAACAACATTAAAAGATGCTATTGTGAAATCTACCTAGAAAACAACCTAAAGTGTAAAAGCTCAATTAAGTTTAACTCCCTAAGAGCAATAAGTTCTATGAAATAAGACTAATCAATGTAAACAAACGTGTAAAAGCACTAATTCGTTTTAACAAAAGTTATGATTCATATGCAATTAAAGAGATGTATCACTACAAGTAATAATGGCACTATGGTACTTAAAATCAGGGATAAACAACTATTTCGTATTGAAAACCCTAATCTAGCAATAGAGATGAAGACTAATCTAATTGATTCCGGACTCAACCAAACTAGCATTCAAATCATAAAACAATATCAACCATGAATCATAAACAATAAAGTTTTGAGACAAAACTAATTCATTGGTTTAAATAACATGCTTGAGAAATCAACTTTTATCCCATAACCAATAATTGAGTTTAGTTACTCATAATAATGGAGTTCATCATAATCATAATCAACAAAATAAATAAAGAATATGAAAAATAAACGAAAGCAAACCCTAGTTGTAGCTATCTCCAAAGCTCCAAGAATAATACGTGATTTTAAAAGTTGTAGAAAACTTTTCTTTTTGTAGCTTTTCTCCCTTCCAAAATTAGGTCAAGTCTTTAAAAGCCCAAATTCCAATAGCAAGATGTCCACCAAGCCCATATATGAGAAAAACCCATGTAGAAAATATGTCCAAAATCGTCGCCGGAAATTGGCCAGAAAAGTCGCCGGAAAACAGCTCAGGTGACCGGCAAAGTCCGCCCGGTCACCGGTCAACGGGTCAAATCGGTCGGGTCAACCGAGTCAAGGTGAGTCAGTTCTAGGCAGATGAGTCAGGTCTGAGTAAGTCTAACTCAGCTGACTTGTTAAGCCACAACCATTTTGCAGGCCAAAGCTTTGATGATGCACAATGATTGTGCATCACTGCTTCTTGGCAAACCAACTTGTGATGCACAATCATTGTGCATCACTGCCGAATCCAACTGCATTCATTCCTACACATTCATCTACACTGCTTCCTGTAAACTAACTGCGATTCGATGCTACCAGCAACTTGAACTGCAGCTCCAACTTTCCTTGTACACCCATGACTGTTATTCCATTCACAGCTCCATAACCTTTGCAACATAACGCGGCACCACTAGCTCATGCTCATCTGATCTCTACTTGTAGCTCTTTCCCTGCTTCATTCTGATCTCCATTAACAACTCAACTTGAACATCATCAGCACAAACCCATTTCTCTGCACTAACTGTAGCTGCATCATAGACTCATACCCTTCTCAGGTCACTGCAACACATAGCATCTCCGTATAGCCAACAACACTGCACTATCTGACCCATTGAATATTATCTCATCCTACACTGCTTCATATCAACACCATTTCATTCTCATGAGTGGCACCAGCCCATGCCAACATAGAATTTCAGTTCCATTGCTTCAATATGACCTGTACCAACAATTCATACCCATTATATAGCTTTCACAGCTCCACAACCAATCAATCTCTTCATTTTCTTGACATAATTACCAGCAACAAATAGCCATGAAAATCATCATGTCGCGGCAGTAAAAGCACCTCCAACTCCCCTGCAGTTCAATCCTAGCGTACACCTAATGTTGTTCCAGTTCAAGCCACAAACTGTAATACCGCTTCCATTTATCTTGCTTCTCCATTACAGCTCTCATATCAGCTCGATCTAGGTCCACCAATGCTTCATCTCATCTGCACTTGAACTGCATCATCTGCAGCTTCAACAGTTCATTGCTCATCTCAGGTCCCCTGCGAAACACCAACAACATCACCATTCTCTGATGAAATCTCCCTAAATTTCTCACAAATTCACCAGTTCAACCACCAATCTGAACTCCACCATGTTCACTAGCTTTGGCAGCAACACTGTAACCAATGAATTTCATCCTCAACAGCGGATCAATCTCAACTGAACCCATTATTCTCTTCATACTCAGCTTCAGTCGATAGCAACAACACTTTTACCATGATGTAAACTTGAATCTGAGACATACCCATGTTTCTAATTCATCTCAAAACCCCTTTCTCTTCGGATTCATTCTCGATTTCTCTCATATCTCAAATTCTGGTTCAGAATCACAAGACCCTAATTTCATCTTCTCAAACTCAGAATTTCTTTCTGTTCTTCATCCTCCCATCAGAGCTTAAATTCACATCCTCATCTCCTTGAATTCGATCCCGATGCTTACCACTTGCCATCAATTTCTCAGACAGCAGCCGCACCATTTTATCTCTCTGAATTTCAGGTGGAGTAAAAGAAAGCTTATGATAAAAAGAAATGAATCTTCTCTTAAATTTAGGTTGTGTGTAGGAGAAGGGATTCATATTGACACCCCACTTTAGTGGTTAAGGGGTAACCAACTCACACATGGCCTGTCGGTCATAGATAACCGACACCCTAGTTCTCTGTTCGACTATCAGTTATGGGCAACTGACAGTTTATTTTCCACCTCTTCCTTGCGGAACCTAGTCTGCTCCGAGTATGACTCGCCTGTGAATGAACCTTTTTGGCCTTTACGCTCCACATGGACGTTTTCTCCTTCTTTTGCTCCAGATGACTCCACAGTACCTAAATACTCAAAAGTAAACATAAGAGATGTAATTCACAAGGATAATAGCAAAGAAAGCATAAATACTACATATAAAATTAGGTGTTTTACAACACCTATCATCCAGCAGCCTCTTCACCTCTTCTTTTATCTGGGCTTCTGTCTCATGGTGGAATTGGCGCCTAGGCTGCTTTACTAGTTTACTACTGGGATTCACCTTTAGCTCATGACAAACCAATGTTGGATTCAATCCTGGCATATCCTCGTACGACCAGGCGAACACATCTTCGTACCCCCTTAGCAAGGCTTCAAGCTTTCTGCTCTCTTCTTCAGACAAAGACGCGCCTATTTCTATCAACTTTGGTTCAGTCTCAGTGCCTAGGTTTATTTTCCTTATCTCTTCATCATGCTTGGGTGGAGAATTTTGCGCCATCCTTTCCAAAAACTAGGGAGCGTCATCGACTTTGAGAATCTCCACTGCTTCCGCTATGTTTACCTCTTCCGTCGAAACCTCCCCGACTGATTGTTATAATTGGTAAACATGGCGTCCATCCGCCCGAGACACCTTGCGAAAGCGCCTTTTGTCTTCTTCCACATAGTTTTTCTTTCGTCCCACTCCTGACTGTTCTCCTTTTTATGTTGACCAATCCGGAATATGTGTGATATAGATCTGGGTCGCTACTTCGCTGGGTTCTCTTATTGCGTCATAGAAAGCTGCTTCCGGGTAGTAGGCCTCATTAGCTGAGAAGGGGTTTTCAGTGGCTCGCACTCTTTTCTGCTTCCCTTTGAGGATGAATTTGATGCACTGGTGATAAGTGGATGAGACCACCCCATGCCTCTGCAACCATAGTCTCCCCAGTAGGATATGATACGCCGTGTTTACATCTATGACATGAAATGGTTCCACCGCTCTTATGGAGCCCACCTTGACCTCCAGATTGATTGTGCTGATGGTGTGTTGGCTTAATCCGCCAAATCCTTGGATCCTAGTTTGAAATTTCCTGATCTCCGACTCTTTTAATCCCATGCTCTTGAGAGTATGAAGCGGGATTAGATTAAGGGATGCTCCGGTATCAATGAAGACCCTTTTAAAGGTTTTCTTCTTAATTTTAGCAGTAAGGTATAACGGGCGCGTATGGTCACTGTTAACGCCCTTATCTTCTTCAGAAAATATTATGACATCAGTGGGCAGGGGATACCTTCTATCCAAGTATGCACTCACGTCTTCTTTGGCAGCTATGTTGGTCAAGAAGATCGACGCAAGATGCCTCTGACTGGCGTCGAAACCCAACGCCTCAAAGAAGCTGGTGAACAAGGGTTTTTGAGACACTGTTTCCGTGATTAGCTCGGTTTCAGATGAGTTTACTACGTATATTTCCTCAGAGTGATCAACCGTCGTGTCTGCGTATGCTTCCTCCTCCATGGGGGCGTGGCTGAATGCGGAGACATTATGGTTTGGTAAAGGGTCGTTCTGGATGCGATTGTTGCCATCAATCTCTACCTCTCCAATATGCTGGTTGTTGTAGATAGCCCATTTAAGAGTCCGACAGTCCCTGGTAGGATGGTCGACTCTTCTATGAAAAAGGCAATAATGAGGGTTCCGCTTATCCGCCTACGTTGGTAACCTCCGTGGCTCTGTCAAAGTGATATCACCATTATTCACCCATTCTTTTAGCAACCCAACCGCTTGTTCATACGAGCAAGGAAAATCTGGCGCTTCTTGTTCTGCCCTTCTCTTCCCGCGACGGTTATCGTCTCATATGGTTCCTCTCTTCTTTGGGAACCTCGAGCTTGCTTCTTTTGCATAGGCTACAGAATGAGACCAAGCCTTCTCCCCGACGTCAATTTCTTCATTAGTTGCATCTGCTCTAGCGAATGCTTCTTCTAAGTCTGCGAACATGGTTATCTGGGAGTTCTCAAACATTCTTCGTGTTTTAGGATCAAGGACAGATATATACAGATGCCCACCAGGTCTTCCTCGGGTATTTCAGTTCTACACCTGAGCGCTTCGCTCCTGAAGCGTTTGGCAAAGGGTTTGAGTTTCTCTCCACTTTGTAGACGAAAGTTTCCCAAGTCTGAGATAGAAATCTTCACTGGTTTGCAGTAGAACTTCTGCATGAATGCCTGGCACATCTCATCCCATGAGCGTATGATGTTTGGCTTTAAAGATACATACCAAGTGAAAGCGTCTCCTGTCAGAGTCTTCCCAAACTCCCTCGTACATATATTCTCGTCTTGGGCGTATTCGTTAAGAGCCATAGTGAAGCGGTGCATGTGTTTAGTCGCGTTTCCACTTCCCTCAAATAACTTGAACTTTGGTGTCTTGTACTTTGCAGGCATAGGTCTAGCTAAGATTTCCGAAGGGATGGGTGACGCGATCGAATAGGCGCTGGCTTGGGTTTCCAGCCCATACTCCTCTTCAAGTAGCTTGGTGAATTTCTCATCGTTCAGAGCGATCCGCGCTTGTTCTTCTGTCATTGGTTGGTGACCCGCTGACTGGTTAGCTCGAGACCCTCCTTGCGGCGTTCGTAAGAAAAGCGCTGGGTCGAGACCGCTTCTCTGGTTCCACGGGGGGGAGTTCGAACCTTCAACATGGTTTTCCACTTGAGGCGGGTCGATAGCGGCTAGCCTCGCTAGGAGTGTTTGGCGCTGACGATCGTTCTCCTCGATGTCGAAAAGCATCTGCTCGACCTCAATTAGAGGCCCGTAGATGCATGGTTGGTCAACGCGTCCATGTCCTTCAGCGTCCATATGGTGAACTGTGCGCTAATTTTGTAACCTAGTCTCCCACTATGGTCGCCAAAATGTACAAGGTACAGATTGAGTAAGATGAGAGAGAAACCAGTCCAGAAAGTAATGCACAAATTCCCACAAATGATAACACTGAGATCTCCTGTGGAGAGGAGACCCCCTTTTATAGAAATTTCCTAAAACTAGGATATTAACTGTGTGTTCTTTCCTATCTTCTTTGGGTAACTCCCCCTTTTGGCAACCATACATGTGTCCTTCCCTTCTTCTTCTAGATACTTGTTTATTTTTTAAAGCCTGCACGTGTATTCCACTAAAAGTACCTTGTTATTTCCACCTCTTCTATGTCTAAGGGGAGTTTTCCTCCATCCTCCTTAGGGAGGACTCCTCCAATCAGCTCCTTTCCTATTCTCCTTGTGGGGGATTACTCCAGCAACCACCGGTGCTCCCATTGCACGTCCACCTCTTGCGTAGCGCCTGTGATGTTGTCATCCTTTGGTATTTTTTCGGGTATCTACACTTGGCAGCGTAATGCAAATTAATATTACCCCTATCATAAATCCGACAAACCAATTCATCTGGGTGTTTCAGATACAGCTAAACTACTGCGGAAAGTCTCTAGAGATAATTTCTTAAGTTGTTTAGTAAAGAGGTAAATTAGTCAACTAATTTCAAACACTGTTTTTCCCCAAGTAAAACCATTATGCCAAAAAAAGGCACCCAATTGTGGACTAAATATAAATTAACCATACGGTAACAAAGCCCTGCCATAATGACAACCTTTGCTCAGTACCTATGAGCTTAAGTCACAATCAAAACCTACAAATTAATTAGTACCCAAAAGCTAAAATCAGTAAGAAAAACTACGTATAGGTATCTCTAAGCTATAAACGCCAATCTTCTTTGTTATTCTCTTCTTCCGAAGCAACCTGTGGAACTTCATGATTAGTATCTAAGACTTATAAGAGAAAGGGGATTAACCAATTTGTTAAAAACAAAACAAATATCGGTGTCATGATAGGCATAAGCATAACAAAGAAAAAATTATTTACATAAGCATAACCATTAGAGTTAATCGACGAATAATAATCCTGCGTCAGAAAATAACAGATAAGTTATTGGGCATGATAGGAAGCTGTCAATACTAATAGGCCGTTCTTCCATGAGCTATTAAAGTAGTAAAAAAAACTTACATGGGTACAGAAGGAGGATTTCCCAATTATGAATTGATAGTCGTCATTTTGTACCCACTCAGGTGCATTTTTCCACGGTTGCCAGGAAGGTGTTTTGAGGCAATGCACATATTCTTTCCAAGTGAAACAACAGTACTAACCAAAAAGATCCGCCTGCTCAACGGTGCAGTGACGTAGTTGTTCATAGTAGTCAATTGCATAAGCATAAGCTTCATGTGAAGTTATACATTTGCAGCCATATGAAGTATGAGAGGAAAGATTGAGAAGAGAAGACTACCAAAAAGGTGGTATGAAAGATTGAGGTGTTATTAGCAACAATATCTACAACCATAACAGTTTAATACCTCAAAACTAAATTCGAGGAATAACTGAAATCCGTGAGGGCGTAGATAAAGTACTTTGGTTGTGAAAATGTTATTGTGCCTACAACCTGTTACCCTGCAACAAAAACTATCTCTTATAGAATCCAAAACCAGAGATTTATAGAGATAGAGAGATCAGGAGGAGGGAGGATACTGATCCAGGTCGGAGGGTGAACATATTAACCAATCGGGAGATTACACGATCAGATGCAATCACCCTACAAGATTTAACAAAGATGTTCCATTTCAACTGCAAAATTAGACTTCAAATGGAAAACTAAGTAAGATAACAACATCAGGTCGAAACTCAGTGAAGATGAGGGGAAAATACCCTTCAAACCATTAGCTTTTTTCGCTTCGTTCACAAAATCCAAAGTTGACAAATTTGAAAGACTGAAATTATTCCTTCCAAGAAAATAGCCGGTAAAAAAACATAGACACACTAAATTCCTACTTAAAATAAACCCACGATTCATTTCTTCTTGAAGAACACATTATATCCTAAACCATACACAAAGACATGCAAAATTATTTCCTTCCCTTTAATTTTTCACTTCCTCGAGTGAAGGCTCTAACCAAGAAACGAAATTCCTTAATCTCTTTCTTTTCCCCAAACCAAATCAATTTCAATAAAAAAAAATAAACATCAGGAAAAAAAAGGAGACAAAGAAATACCTAGAGTCAGATTCCTCATATAAAATAGAAGATAACCTGAAGACACATCAATCAGAGACGTCAAACTATATAGGTTTGAGAAATGGGGGAGGAATAACGGCAGCGAAAAGTTTTCGATATTTTCTTTTGAGTCTTGAGAGGGTTTTTCAATTTTTCCAGAGAAAGTAATAATCGAGTTCCGGTTAGACCTGGTATTTTGTCGTTCGAAGAGAGATTCTCTTTCCTATCGAATCAAAGTGAGATAAAAGATCAAACGCCAAACGTTGGAAGAAAATAGAAGAGTATGCACTAACATCAAAGTGAGAACATTGATTTATGTTTTGCAATAACAAATCTTAGTTGTTCTTTATCTAGGCTAACTTAGCTAGAGTTTTGTCTCTTTTCCAAAACAAAATCTTGGCCTGCATCACAGAGACCACAGATATTCAAATTACAAATTTCAACCACTGGAACTTGATAGTTTGTATCCCTCTATGAGAAAAAAAAATAAAAAAATCTGTAATAGATATAGAAGTATGAAAAAATTTATTACCCGGGAATTATATATTGGTAAGTAGAATATCCCCATTCGTTGTTAACATCGGAAAGATCAATGGAAAATTCCAGAAAACATCCCCTTAAGTGTGTTTTCATCTTCGATTTCTATGTATCCAACACACCATTCTTCATTAGCTCAATTTTTCTAAATACACTTGTATATGCACAAAGGAAATATGTTGAAGTCACTGAATTCATATAAAACATATAAGATTATGACGTCAACAAAACATACTCATATTTTTCTTTTAAATTTACTACATATATTACTTGTACAGATCTAACTAACACCAACAGATCATGAAATTGTTTTAGCTTTCAGGACGAAAGGTGCACGCCGATATCTTCCTTAAATTTATTAATTACAATGAGCTACATACACTGTTTGCTAACATAGTACCAAAGAAAATCAAATGGATGCAAATTCAATACAAAAACTACACCTAATAAATTGGTACAAACATTTTGATGCAACATTAGCTTATCATCTCTGATCCCACATATGTACTGGAACTATTATCCTTTTCCCCTATGATTCTGTAATTTATTAGCCACCGGTCACCCTAGTTAACACCATAATCACATCTTTGAAAGACATAGAACAACCATTTTCAATGTTAACTTTTGAATTTCACACAAAAAATATTTTAATAAACTAAGAAATTAATACAAATAACAGTAACCTAAGGGTTCCCTGGGTAATACAGAAGCTACTCAAACCTGAAATCGCAAACAAGAAAACAGTTTGATTGAATTAGGAGGTTCATAAATGGAATTGTGAATATAAACCTAAATGTAAGTTTACCGGAAGAAGCATATATAAACCTAATTTGTATTTCATCACAAAAAACACTTAAATTGTATTGAAAACCTTAAATCAAAGCACACAATGGAAAAGAATACCATGAAACATATATCATTTTTGTGTTTTACCTCTGCGATTCGGATCCATCATAGTTCAGAGCATCTATAGAGTTTTTGATATTGTATTCATCTCACAGAATACCAAAGGAAAAGGAAGGGAATGGAGAAAGCTAGAAAAGAGATGAGCAAGTTAATGAGAATGACGAACGATTTTCCCTACACAATACCAAACGCCACATGTTTGAAGTTTACAGAGGACATGCATGACCTTTAACTATGAGCCTAGATTTATCTTTGTCAAAGAAAAATATGGAACCACCACTTACACAGGAAAACTTAGCCAAACTATGTTTTATACTCTTGATTTATAACACACATCCAAATCCTTATAATTATCATGGAATTGATTAGTAATATTACCTTAATTCGCTGCCAAGTTCTCCATCAAGATCGTCACATCATTATTTCATCAAGAACACCATCTCTCTTAACATAATCATCATCAAAATCATATATCCTATCTTTCTCTTAATCCAAACTCTCGTTTTCTTTTCTCTCCTGCTAGAAAATAAACTCTCTACCTCATTGTTTTCTTCTTTACTTATTCATCTCAAAACACAATTAATCAATCATTGTTTTCTAATCTCAAGGTTAAACATATCTCTCTCTAACCCTTTTTATCTTATTCTTATAACCTATTCTCTTTATATTCTACCTCTCCTACTAAGTTGATGCACTCCCCTTCACTTCCTCTCTGTTTTCTTTTCATAGACACACCACCACCTTGTAACATGCAAGAAGATAAGTATAAACACCTAATTCAATTAATTCTCAAACAAGTATTTCTTTTGAATTTAAACTAGTACTAGGTATCACCTTGGCATACCTCTTACGATTTTTGTTGGTTGTTTGGTTGGCCGATCAATATCCTTCCACAAAATTTCATTCAGCCTAGCTATAATGTTCGGGGTTGTGTTTAGTTAGTCGTATCATAATATAGTGTGTTAGTTAGTCAGGTCAAATTAGAAGGACCTACAGATTAGCATGGCTTGCTGTTAGAGCATAGCTCGGTTGAACTCACCAAGCGTTTGTATGGCAAGTTTGGTTGTCATATTTTAGTGTGTCAAAACTTATCTAAAGTCGCTTGCTGTTAAAACAAATTGACTTTCGTTTAGGTTAGACTAGAAAGTCTAGGAATGTTGAGACATACAAGTATTACTCCGAAGACCTGAAGAATGTGAAGAAGTAGTGAACTACAACGACGACGACATCATCCTTCCACTTGAGGTTAGTAATATTGATTTGAACTGTTTCATTCCTAACGTATCTTTCAAGTCGTGCTATATTGAAAACATAACTGCGAAGCTGTATATACTGTACATACTGTATAATACTCTAGTGATGTGACATGGTCATAATTGTATGATCATAGTATTAGAGAATTAGACTACGAAGTATAACACTTATCTTTCGAACTTCGTACATATGGCATCGACATAATCTTCTATATACTGTTATGATTATGTGAATGGGTTATGGTGAAGATTTCATCCCAAGAAACAATGTTTTACATTCGTTTAATGGAAGTACATTCATGAACTTGTTTCTTGAATCGAAAGGGAAATCATTAGGCTTATTGGTCCGACTTTTCATTGCAAATCTTTGGATGACCAATATGTGTGAGATGGTAGAACCGATCGTAACTATGTTATGTATCTTGGTATAACTAATTACAATGCCTGACTTATGATTTGGTATAACTATTTTTTATTAATTGGTGTAACCGATCCTAAGTAATCACGATGAGATGGTATGATCGATATTTGTAATTGGTGTGACCTATCCTAGTAATTGGTGTAACTGATCCTAGTAATTGGTGTGACCGATCACAGAGTGTTGTGTAATTGGTAACCGGTCCTGGTAGCTGGTGTGACCGATCACAAGCAATACCATGGAAATATGCAACCGATCCTAGTAACTGGTGTAACCGGTCCTGGTAACTTGTGTGACCGATCACAAGTATTTCCATATTAAGGTATAACCGATCCTAGTGATTGGTAGAACCGATTGAACCCATGTATGTGATTTTATTTGATCAATCACATAGTTATCTTGGAATACAGGTCAACCAATTCTAAACTTGTTTGGAAGTGTGGTACAACTGATTCAAAGAATGTAAATCCATTTAAATATGAATAAGGATTTACAGTGAAAAGATGTCAACGTACTTTGAACACAAATAATAACTCCTATCATTTATTGTTCAAAGATATTCCTTAGTACTCAAGGAGATCATGTGCCGAAATAAATTGAGAATCTTTTAATTAAGGTTTTTGGTTTTATATGCTTTAAATACCAGCAATTAAATGCATATCTCTAGAGAATAAAAATTAGTAATGTGCATTTAATAATTGGAGATTTTCTATTGAGAGATTTCGGAAATTTTGGATAAGCATTTATTGGAATTAGGAAAACCGAATTTTGCCATTTTTTGCAAATCTTGAGAATATTTTCGGTTTTAGAAATTCCTTGATGCCCAAAAATCCTTGGTCTATAAATACCTAATCTTGCGCAAACTATCCTAAGAGCCAGGCAAACTTCATTTCTTGTTGTTTCTGGTGGAGCCGTCTATTCGGAGAGGAAAGTATCTTAATTAGGTGACATCTCTTACGACCACCCGTTTAAAGACTTATGTGGGATAAAGAAGCTCTATGAGTACCGTTGGTGAGAAACTAGATAATTACAGTGTTATTAGTTTTTGATTGATTTGATTGACTAACGGTGGTGAAACTTTGATTGCACCTAAATTGTTTATTCTTGAGAATCTTTTTTCTGATATAAGATTCACTCAAACTAAATCGAAGTATCGACGTGATCTTTATAACTGTTTTTAGATCTAAAGACATCTTGTGATAATCCATTTTTAATAGACTCCGTTCTGTGTGTGATTGATCACAAGAGATTCAAGTGGTGCTGTGCAGGTTATTACTGAAGATTAAATAAGATTTGAAGACGGATAAGATCTTTATTAGTTCTCATATCTTTGTGTGTGCACAAACCTTGATCGGCTGGGATCCAACTAGATTCGAATTTATTCGATTGATTAATTGTGTGAGATCGGCATCGCTTTATAGTTTTTCGTCGAGATCTATACTGATTGATTGTTAATCTAAACTTAACTTCTTTGGTAATTATTGGATAGATTGATCTAACCCGGCAAAGGAGTTTATTAGATTAAACGGAAGAGCCTTTGCGTATGACTTGAGATATCTTTATCTTGGGAAGAATCAATAGAGTTGTTACCAAACAGATTTGTTATTTCTTTGCTGTTTGGAATACGATCCAAAGGAATTGTACCAGTGCGTGACCTTCGAAGTCGGAAGTGCAGGTATACTGAGGAAACTAAGTGAAATAGGGGTAGTTTCTTGGTCTCAACTATACAAAGTTGGTGTAGATTTTATATAGCGGCTTAATTCTGAGAGTATTTCATTCTAGACTAGGTCCCGGGGTTTCTGCACTTGCAGTTTTCCTCATTAACAAAATCTTGCTGTGTGATTTACTTTGTTTTTCGCAATTATATTTGTTTATATAATTTAAAGTAAATTTCACTTTACGTTAACTCCGATATACTTGATAGTGATCCAATAGAGTTTGGTTAAGTCCGAACCTATTATCAAGTATCACACTTTGATAGTCGTATTGTCTCGATCTCGTAGCCATAGACAATCACACAAAGTGTAAATACTGAAGTTGTTGTATTGTCTCGACTCTTTCCATAGAAAATCACACTTGGTAAGAGGACTTATAGGTTGAAACAAAAAGATTGTGGTGTATTTGGGTACCCTCGTATTTTGAATGGGTATCAGAGAGAGCAAACCAAAAAAGCGGGGGTACAACAACCACACCCAATATGTCGATTAGCAATCTGTATGGACTAACTCCATATACTTTCAAGAGAATCAACTAGATTCAATCTTAATAAAGTATATCAAAGAGTTATAATATCTCGATCTCTCGATTTAATTCTTACTTAAGCAAATAGAAATCTGCGAGTCTAATTAAATACAAGAGAGATAACTTAGATGGTACCAAAGACCAATATCCAAGTGTCAATCAATGTAAATCAACAACCAAAGGTTGGATATTCTAATTGATTTCTCTAACGCACAACTTGTAATATTTCAATTATATAACAAAATATAATGCGGAGAAGAAATAACACAGACACCAGATTGAACACACACTGTATTAAGCCGCTACAGACACTAGCCTACTACAAAATAACTTCGGTCTGGACTGTAGCTGAACCCCAATCAATCTCACACTGATCCATGGTACAGTTGTGCTCCTTACGTCTCTGATCCCAGCAGGATACTACGCACTTGATTCCCTTAGCTGATCTCACCCACAACTAAGAGTTGCTACGACCCAAAGTCGAAGACTTTAATAAACAAATTTGTACCACACAAAAAAGTCTACGATAATAGATAAATCTCTCTCCCACAGGAATACCTACGATTTTTGTTCCGTCTTTTGATAAATCAAGGTGAATAGGAACCAATTGAAAACCCGGACTTATATTCCCGAAGAACATCCTAGTATTATCAATCACCTCACAATAATCTTAATCGACGCGGCGAAAGAAGATATTATGGAATAAAAAACGATGAGACGAAGATGTTTGTGATTACTTTTATATCTTGCCTATCAGAGATATCAATCTCAAGCCAATCGTTACAATTGTACTCAATACGATAGAAACAACAAGATCAGATCACACAACTACAAGAAAGTAGTATCGGTCTGGCTTCACAATCCCAATGAAGTCTTCAAGTCGTTAACCTACAGGGTCTCGGTAGAAACCTAAGGTTAAAAGAGAATCGACTCTAGCTTATACAACTAGTATCACACAGGAGGTGTGGGGATTAGGTTTCCCAGTTGCTAGAGTTCTCATTTATACAGTCTTTCAAATCAAGGTTTGCAATCAATGTTATCTTAGTAACAAAGAATTTAATATTCACCTTCAGAAGAAAACCTGATTAGATTCAAGCTAATATCTTTCAACCGTTAGATCGAAAACTTAGCTTGTTACACACAAATGAAATAT
The DNA here is from genome assembly GCF_003573695.1 of Papaver somniferum. NCBI lineage: Eukaryota > Viridiplantae > Streptophyta > Magnoliopsida > Ranunculales > Papaveraceae > Papaver > Papaver somniferum. Next base: position 4,188,151 of record NW_020645971.1, on the reverse strand, counting down.
ACGTTTTAGGTTTGTGTAACCGTACCCAAACATGTACATTTGTTGGTTCAACAGTAGTTAACCAAATGGTTATCCATATGAGCACTTTTATATCAACCATATTCTTCTTCGCCATAACTAGTTCAAATGACTCAAATGAACTAGTTAGAGAGTTGTTCAATTGCTTAGATCTTATAGAAGTATACAAGACATAATCGAAGCAAAAACGATTTGATTCACTCGAATCGATTCATGAACTTTATAGCCACGGTTTGCAAACTTGCATTCCTTAGTTAATATAAGTATAAGTTCACGAATAATCGTTTTTAGAATATAACCAACCTAAGTACGCGGACTAGGTATGCGGACTTAAGTACCTGGAATAAGTTTGTAAATAGTTTACAAACTCCAACAGATTTTCTCGGGAAGAGAACCTCCGACAGTACGCGGACTGGGTTCACGGACTCTGTTCCGATTTTCCTGAGCAGCAAAGTATGCATACTTTGGTTCAAGGAATAAGGACTTATACATGTATGTGTTACCACACAATGGTTATATCCAACATTGGTTATATAATCTAAACTCTCATTTCAATCATTTAAACATTCTTAGATGACGTTATATAGTTGTTATTCACAAACCATTTTTCGTCAAAGCCATTTTCAAGTGATTGAAACATAACATGACTTTCGTCACTAGGTAAAGATGAACTTTTCCAAAGCGAAAGCTTACTAACACATATTTCGAGAAATAGATAAGCGAGATAAACTGGACTCAAAATAGCAAATGTGTATAATCAAAGCCTATATAGCAAAGCGACTTTTGTCTCAAGATAGGAGATATAGCATATAGACTTTTAAGTGATAGATAAGTTCAAGTATCCACATACCTTTTAGTCGATGACATCTCACCAGTTCCTTGAGTAGTTCTTCGTCTTGTATGATGATCACCATGGAGTTCTTGAGCTCAACTTTCTTTCCTAGTCTGAGACTTAGCTGTAGTAGACTAGAAATCAAGACTTATAGTTTTGATCACTCACATTGACAAACATGCTTGAGATAACAACACATGCGAGTTCGACCGAGCAGTGCTCTAACACTCTCCCCATTTGTCAATTTTAGTGACAAAACTATCAATACATATGGAATACAAAAATAGATAAATAAAATTTTGTAGCTCTTCTTCCACATGCCTAATCTTCAACATTACTCGAAATCTTCGTCACTTCGAAGTTCTCCAATGATTCCAAAGGTTGTAAGTTTAGCATCATCGTTGCTGAAAATCCGTAGCTATAACAATGGGAAAACAAGAATTCTCAATCATTGTTATACAGTGTCATAGTATTATTATACAACATCAAAGTTCAATTGTATCACAAGTTCGACAACAATACTATGGTGATATGTATCACTCCCCCTTAGTCAATACTCCATCTCTCATGGAAACCACTCCCCCATACATAATGATCCGAAAACCATATGTATTTGTAGTATGAACTACACATTAATTCTCCCCCTTTTTGTCAATAAAATTGGCAAAGGTACGAAAACGGGATCCTAGTGAAAATTTCCATAGAGACATTTCATGACCAAAAGAAAGCACATATCAAGTTATTTAGATGCAATCATATAGCCGAAGCTAAATGCTTTCATCAAGGAGTTTATAAAAATACAAGATAACTCTTATAATATTCCACAGCCCCACACCCCACAAAGATTTGGCAATCAAGCACAAGATCAATTAAGAACTCTCCCTCATAATATGTCATTCCCGAAAGAACAACAAGAGCGACCTTAATTTCATAAGAAAAAAAGTATTTCTTTGGACATAAAAAATCACATACGAATATGAATTTGAATCCAAAAATACTCAATTAGATTAACCACAAGAGAACCCATAATTAATCTAATCGGAATTGCTCAACATAAGAGAACTTACGGAGCCTCACAGTATATATACATAAAATATGGATCAGGAAGATCAATATTGCGCTATAGACAAGGATTCATTCTATTTTCCATCACTATTTGCACAATGACATACAATAGACATAATCCTTGTAAACACAAGTTCATCCTATCTTCCATCAATATTTGCATAATGACATAATAGGCTTCAAACTTTTATAATGTCAAAAGTTCATTCATTCTCTTATCAATACATGCATATCGACATATGAAAGACTTAACTTTTGGCAAGGTATGGGACAATCATAGTTCACAGATACAAACACACATATCCATAACAAATTGCAATATATAAAACCATAAAGATTAATACTGCAAAAAAAAATCATCTCCCAAACAATTTTTTAGAATTTAAACAAATAAACCTAGAAACATGAAGATGAAAACATTGGACATAGCTATGTATAATCACAATAATGGCTATTTCAAACTCTAGTTATTCTTCTAAACAAAACAAAAAAGAAGATTTACTAGATGTTAAGACCTTTGAAGAATTATTTATCGTCCCCGAAATCCTTATCGTCAACATTCATTTGGACATAAGGTTCATGAAGATAGGAGTTAATATCAATAAACCTTCTTGATTGGTGTCGAACCAGGGACTTCTGAATCTCATGAGTCTTAAACACAAAAGCATTTATTTGTTGAATCTCCTTTTGCGTCTCCTTTAACACTTCAAGAACATCAGAAAACTTCTGAGAATTTGAAGGAACAGCTCTTGACTTCCTCACATTCCTTTTTTTTCTTTTCAAAGTTGGACGCAAGGGAGATTTTTTTATTTCCTTCATGATTGATGGCTTGAAAATCATATCAACATCTTTTCCATCAGAAGACGCTTGGAGTATCCATAAACGTATGGGTTTGTGAGAGGAAATCACAATCTCAACACGTAGTCTTAAGATAAAAGAAGTTTCAGGGAAGGAAAAAGGAATGTGGGGTTAACCTTTAACAGGTTCGTGCACGCACAATTCTGAACCCTAAAGAGAGTAGAATTGTCGAGAATGACCCTCCTTTATTGATAGATAGGGAATTCCAAAAAAAAAAATCAAAACTAAGAAAAGAAGAAACCAAACTTTTTATAAATCCTGAGAGGTACACAATCTTGTCTCTTTTGATCAGGCACATGAGACAAGATTTACAAATCAACACAATCAAGTTGTGTTGCGGTGAACAACAATTTGTCCACCATGTTCCTCTTGAGAGGAATCCACAGACCTTTGTCTATCAAAACGATTTGACCATATTTTCTTCTCTAATTGTCTTGTTTTATCCTTGGAAACTAACTTCTTAGACGAAGATAAAATCTTACATACCTCAGCGGTATTCTGAGCGAGTTTAAGCTTGTTTGCTAATCGATTTGCTCTTCGTTGAAGTTTGTTGACATGTCTCAATTTGTGTTTGTGTTAGAGCATTGCCCGGTTGAACCCACAAAGCGTTGGTATGTCAAGATTGGTTGTCATATTAAGTTCCAAAACTCGAGTCAATATTATGTAAACTCCAGTCAACTTCGATAGGTTAAACTAGAAATGATAGAAGTTTTGTGCTCCAGTTACTCACAAAGATCTGACGATGGATTGAAGACAACAAATACATTATCCTTCATCTTGAGGTTAGTAACTATGACTTGACTTGTTTGATGCGTGTCGTAGGTGCAATCAAATTAATATCTTATTTTCATTCAATTAAAAATAATATAATGGAAGTCAAGTTCGTTCCTACGAAAAGCAGGGAGATTTAGTTGTCAAAAGTGTTACAATGGGGGGTTTGGTTTTAGATTTTAAAAGCTAAATAAATAATAAAGCAAAGAAAGTAATTAAGTTTGCAAGAAATGGAGAAAAATATGATCAGGGAATCCTTCTTCGTTACTAAACCGTCATCAAGTTATTATACTCATCCATTAATACAATTAATCACAGATTATTACCAACCGTGGAATAACAGCTAGCTCAGTGCTATCCTCTAAATTCCTTATATCACTGGGTACATAAGCTCTCCAATACCAGATTCTATTCATCTAAACCACCTAGTAGTAGCTCACCCAAGGTGTAATTTGTCCGAATGCTTTATCTTTTGTTAATTATAGATTGATCCTAGTAGTTAGACTCTTAGCTCAAGGTCCACTTTCTAGTGTTGTTTATACACACAATCGCTACACAGAATCCCTTTGCAAGGTCTTGTGTTTTCTACTTTTTTATGAATTATTCGAATATTACATATCTCTTAACTCAATACTAGCATTTGATTGAATCAACAAATTAATTCAGTTGGCCACCTAAACAATATATCAATCAATCATAAATATCTAATTAGTATAAACAATCAATAATCATGTAAAGAACTTCAAAATAGATTTATATAATAACTCAAATCATGTCTAGAACTTAGAATTTATCCCCAATCACTAAGAAGTTTATCTATTCATGGTACTAACAAAACCCATGAGTTTCATATGTAAAATGGTAAAGAAATATTTACAGTGGTGGAAATAGCTCCAAACCCTAAATTTTCTTCTCTGGAGCTCTCCTCTCCAATAGCTTGATAAAAGATTAAAAATAATCCCAAAAAATATTAAAAGAAGTCTCTTATATAGGTATCCAAGTAGTAGAAGCCTCGTGCACGAGTCTTGTGTCAAAGGTTGCCAATTCTCGCCAAAATCCCAAATTAAGTCGCTGCCATAGTTGTGTAAAACAGCCTAACTCACGTCCATCAGCTTTCATGGGCTTCGCATGAATAGTAAAGCCCAGCCCAATCCAACTTTTTAGCTTCATTTGGCTTGTCAGTCTTCCGAAACTGACAGCCTATTTTTTTCCTTTCTATCACGGATGGGATATCCTATACGTAACTTCTCATGTATGTTTTTACTCAAAATCTTCTCTTCAATAACAGCCGGGACTTCTAGCCGTAAACTCTCCTGGACGTTTTCTCAACTTTCTTCTTTCTATCACGGCTAGGATTCCCATACACAACTCCTCCTGGATGTTTTTCCACTTTTCTAAAGAGTTTTACGGCTGAAACTTTACAGCCGAAAACTCTCCTGAGTTTCTCTCGTCATCACTGCCATGAACCTCTGTCTCCTGTGGTTAACCGAGCTTCAAAATCTCCACAAATTTCAGCCATGATCCATATATCCCGATTAAATCCGTTACCTAACTTCTTCTCGAGCTCCAAAACTGCAGTCAACTTCTTCACCAATTGCCGTCACTGCCATTTGTTAATAGCAGCACACTTCATTCTCGAGCTAGCTCCACTGACAGCAAACTTCTTTTTCTCATGGCAACAACGACCTCTCTTTTCATCTTCCTTTCTCGTCTGCCAGCATTATTGTTTCTCTCTGTCCCTTACATACTCGAGCTCGTCATCACCATGGCAGTTCACCATCATTCATCACCTGAGCAGCAACTCTGCTTCTCCTTCGAACAGCTGCGAATCAACAAACCCTCGTCACAGTTCGTTAACATGGCCATGCTAGTCCAACCAAAACCTTCCATTCCCTGTAATCTTATGCAAACATCCACTGCAATTGTCAATGGAAGCAGTAACTTGTTCGAGATCCTCTTTGTCATCTTGAGACTCTCTCTTCATCACTATGGCAGCACGTCGAATACAGCACCGATCAAACTCATATTCTCTGAGCTGCTTTAACTCTTCAATCACCGAAAATGCCAACAGGTCAACGTCATTCCTCCATTCCATCATGCAGCGCCAGCATTATTTCGATCATCAGTCATGCTCGAGTCTTTCTCACCTGAGCTCCAAATTCGTTAACAGCAACCATCAGTCAATGGGACTCTTCAACTTCCGTCATTCCATTACTTCCAGCAGCAGCTCGTATCCTGTACAGTCCATCATCACTGCCAACGAACACGGCTTCTATTCCTATCCTCCATCCAGACTCGGGAAACATTTTCGTTACAAACTGCTCCTTCTTCTTTCGATAATGGCAGCAGCTTTCAATCTCCATCTTTCATTTGCTTCTCGAGCTCCATCTTCATTGCCGATTCATTTGTATCATCTCCATAAAGACCACGAACTCAGGCCATCACTAAACTCTCTTCAATATTGCCAGCAGCACCCTGCCAGCCATCACCGAGTCTTCTACAGCTCCATCAATCACCGGTGATAACAGCATCCGTTCCTAGCTTCCTACTTGAGTTCTCTGAATTGCGATAATACATGAAGAAGATGGTGGTGCCCTGAGCAATAAGACTGGGTGCCTTTAGAAATCGCCTTTCAACTGTCAGTTTTGCAGTACTGACAGTTCAGTCTTGTAGGTTCTCCACGTTTCGACAACTTTGGCTTGCTTCAAATGCTTCTAGATTCTTCATACGACGTCGGAATGACTCGATTCTTTCGCCATTGACCTCGTCTTTTTGTCCTCTTCGAGATGATAGCAAGAACTCCTAGGTTTGAACGAGTTCCACGTGGTATTTGGCCCTTTTATGCTTTTAGCTAACTTCTTTTATTGCACAATTAAGTGAAAATTCACTTCTTTCGGATGATTCACCTAAGGAAACACAAATAAAACAAAATTAACTTAATATACAGTAATTCGCAAGAAACTAAGCAATTACTAGCATGGATTCGACACTAAATATATGCAAAGTATGCACTTAACATTGTTCCATATCTATCTTGTGTCTTTCAAGTCGTGTATATTGAAAGCAAAACTTCAAAGCATGATTACACTCTAGTTAGACATAGTATTAAGGAATACAATACGAGGTTTATTGCTTAACCATTAAACTTTGTAGATAAGACATCGCCGTAATCATTTGAATGCTATTGTGATTATGCATGGGTATGAGGTGAGAATTTCATCCTAGGGAACAATGTTTACATGTGTTCTAAGGAAGTAAGTTCATAAACTTGTTTGTGAACCGAAAAAGAAATTGCCAGGTGTTATTGGTTTTGTTATTCATTGCATATCTTATGAACAACCAATATGTGTGATTGAGTATAACCGCTCACAACTTGTTTGTGTTCTTGGTAGAACTATTCACAAAGGCCTGACTTATGTATTGGTATGACTTTTATTAGTGAAACCGATCTTAAGTAATCACTTGAGATGGTATGATCGGGTTTGTTTTTTGTACAACCAAATATGGGAAAGGGGAACCGATCCTAGTAAGAGGTGCAGTACATCAAAAAAGGGAACCGATCCTTGTATGGGGTGCAACAAGGTTTATAGAAGAAAGAGGAACCGATCCTACGGACATGTGCAACACGTTTTTAGGCAAAGGGGAACCGATCCTATGGACATGTGCAACACATATAAGTTAGATACCATATATATGTGGGGAACTGATCCTAGTACCTAGTCAACCGAATTTTGGAAAGCTAGTGTGACTATGCACAGTACTCACATGGAGGTAGAACCGAAACTTGTTTTGGTAGAACCGTTAAACCCATGATTGTGATTGAATGTTGCTTTGATCAATCACATAGTTCTTGAAAGTCAGATGAACCAATTCTAAACTTGTTTGGAAGTGTGGCAAATCGGTTTCAAGGTTGTAAGTGCGAAAGAGAACTTACAAAGTAAGGATGTCGACATACTTTGAACACGTGTTGTGAATGTTTATTTCCTTAATTGTTCAAAGATATTCCTTAATGGCTAAGGGAAGAGAATCCTAGGATCGAAATATAAGTAAGTTAAGAATCTTTTAATTAAGGTTATTAATTCCATTTGGTAGAGAAATATAAGAATTAATAATGTGCATTTACTAATTAGATTTTCCGAGATATTTCGATCATTATTTTTGGACAGAGCATTTCCAAGAAATATGAAAACCGAATTTGTGCTTTAATGAATATCTTGAGAATATTTTCGGTTTTGGAAATTCCTTGGTGTCCAAACTTCCTTGTCTATAAATACTTGAAGTTTTCATTTCGGGCAAACTAATCCTTCGTGACAGTAAACTTCCTTTGTTGTATTGTTACTGGTAAGGCCGCCTATTCGGAGAGGAGAGTAACCTAATGTTGATGGTGGTTTTTAGCTTAGGGTTAAAATTGTAAAACCTTGCATCTGATGTGACGTCACTCTGTAAGGAAACGAAGCCATGAGTGTTAACCTCTCCACTGGCATATTTATTGAGCCTGAAAAGGCGAGGGTACCCAAATATACCTCAAGCTAAAACTTTTCCTACCTATAAGTCCTTTCTCCGAAAGTGATTGTCTATGGACTGAGTCGAGACAATACAACTAATCGGTTCACACTTCGTGTGATCGTCTATGGATACGAGATCGAGACAATACAACAACGAAGTATGTTTACTTGATACAAAGGTTCAGACTTAACCAAACACAATAGGATTGCTTATCAAGTAAATAGGAATTAACGTTTGTGTAATTTACTGTAATTATAATAAAAAAATTATAATGCAGAAAATAAAAGTGAATGACACAACAAGATTTTGTTAATGAGGAAACCGCAAATGTAGAAAAACCCCGGGACCTAGTCCATAATTGAATACTCTCAGGATTAAGCCACTACACAAAATTACACCTAACTTCGTATAGTTGAGACCAAGTAACTAACCCTATAGTTCACTTAGTTCCGTCTGTATTCCCACACCTCCGACTTGTTAATATGTCACGTACTTGGAACAATCCCTTTGGTTCGTATTCCAAACAGTAAAGGAACATGAAATTTGTTTGGTATCAACTCTATTCAAACAAGTGATATGAGTCGGACAAAGTCTCTTCCGTTTATCTCAACATAAACTCCTTCGTCAGGTCTAGATCTATCTTATGTTCAATCACCCTAAGGTAATCGTTTAAGATTAAGCCAACAACACCTTTAATCTGAAGAACCGTGTTGATGCCGATATACTCAATTAATTAATCCAATCTACCACAAGGATAAACCGATTATTAATTGGATCCTCTTTTACCGAAACAAGTATTGTGCACACCAAAGATTATAAAACCCAAGTCAGATCTTCAATATCTTCTTTGTCTTCAAATCTTCTTAAATCTTCAATAAAAACCTGCACACAATCACTTGAATCTCTTGTGATCAATCATGCACAGAACGGAGTCTGTTAACAATGGATTATCACAAGATCGTCTTTAGAACTAACAACATTCTAAAGATCCCTGTCGAAACTCTGAACTAGTTTGAGTGAATCTTATATCAGAAGAGAAGGTTCTCAAGAATAGACAAACTCTGAACTAGTTTGAGTGAACAAACAACGAGTTTACCCTGACTATATAAAGGATATGACTTACCGACAAGCTCATATCGGGATAATTAATGCTCCTAGACAGCTTCTCTGCTAGTATAGAGCCACAAAGTTAATTATTCCCAATTAAGATTAATTCTGCCGTGACATTCACTACTGAATTCCCAGAATAATCTATTATTGCTCATATTCCATGGTCGAATCCACGACTGGTCCCATGGAATGGCAATAACAATTGCTCATATTCCATGGTCGAATCCACGACTGGTCCCATGGAATGGCAATAAACAATTGTTCTGATTCTATGATCGAATCCACGGCTTGATATCATAGAATAGCAATAACTATATTATCTCATTACTCCGATTTCATGATCGAATCCACAACTGGTCTCATAAATGGTAATAGATAAATCTTAATTACTCTGATTTTATGGTCAAATCTACGATCCCATGGAATGGTAATGCTCACTTTATTATTCTGAATTCGTAGTCGAATCCTCAGCTGATCTTATGAATTAATAATAAACATCTTATTACTCAGTTTTGTGAATTATCCTCCACCGAATTCCACAATTAGTAATAAATAATCAACAACTGGGCGTCTGATCTACCTCTAAGTAAGCCCCGATTCAAATGGTGAAAGTGTATTCAACGACGATATACTAAAAGCCACCGCATGAACGAGTATTTCAAAATACGATGAAACGATGAACCTATGCAAAATAGGGAAGAAAATAATAAATAATTCAAAATATTGACCAAGGTGCTGGGAACACGGACACACGACCTACTGACCGTGTCGTGGTCAGTTCCACGCCAGTTTTATATTTTTAATACATTTTTATTATTTTCCATGATTTGATGAAAATTCTCTCATCTGATCAAATCTCCTTCGTCGAGGAAGCTCCTCGGTTTCATGGTACTTCCATAAATCCATAACAATTAATATAAAATTAAGGAAAGGAGTGTGGGGCGTGACCATTGGCCAACCGGCCCCACACCCCACGGTTTCTTATTATTTTATTATTATTATTAGTATTATTTCTCTAATTTCATGAAAAAACTCCTTGATTTCATGGTATTTTTTGCACAAATCATCATATAATAATAAAATAAAATATAATATTGAAAACTTGTGGGACCGGACCACTAGCCGGCCGGCCATTCCCTAGCCGGTCCCACATGGCCTTTTCTTTATTATTTTATTATTATTTATCCTATTTTTCCTTGAATTCATCAAATTCCTTGATTTTATGGTATTTCTCTCAAATTAGGAAAAATTCCCTCAAATCATCAAAAATACCTAAAAATATTAAAAAATTATGAAAAACTCGTGGGACCGGTCCATAGCCGGCCGGCCATGCCTCCATGGTCCCACACGCCCGTGTTTTTATTATTTTAATATTTTTCTTCCATGAACTCATGAAAACTCCATCAATTCATGGAAACTCCCTAAATTCATCAAATTTCTCAAAATTCATGAATTTTTCATAAAATCATCAAAATATTATAATATTAAGAAAAAGGCACCACGGGACCGTGGTCACGACCGGCCGACCATGCCTTGACCACGGCGGTCCCACGCCTCCTCATTCCTTATTTATAATTATTTTTCATCATCTCATGGTGTTTTCCTCAGTTTCGTCGAAACCCTAATTTTGGCATATTTTCTCGAATGGATGCTCAATTGCACGCCATAAAATATTAAAATTCTCAGGAATGAGACGCGGACGCCTTGGGGACACGAGCACGCTATCTTGACCTACCAAGATTAGCTCTTTGGCTCACGGAAGCCGGTCCCATCAATTTTCATAGTTTTGACCTAATTTGCACAAGTGCACGTATTAGGTCCAAAACTCTTCCAACACTTTGGATTTTCATGAAGTGATCATCAGGCGAGCACGTGACACCCAGGGCCGGTTTCATGACCCCATGGTCGGCCCCTCACTCCGTCATAATTGATTAGGTTTTCTCACCTAAGACTCAGACGAGCATTTTCGAATAAATGATTAAACCAGCATTTAATCATTCTTTCACCAACAAATCGTCAACTCTTCAGGAGTTCTTGTATTTGCTCACATGAGCATATGGACACTACATGGTTGATCCACGGTCCCTTGTAATCGCTCCCTCCTTTGTCCCATGGTTAAACTTCTGACGAACCATGAATTGATCATCAATTGATCAATTTAGGGTTTCTGAATCCAAGGATTATCATTCCAGATTCCAACCTTAATAATTTTACGACGACCTCATGTTCATTAATCTTATTAATTATGCTCGGTTCAATAACCAGTACTTTAATTAATATTTTGGTCACGCTGCTAATAATCCATCAGATGAGCAACACTTGCTCAGATGATAAATATTTGCTCAAACCAAGGAATATTGGTTCCATAATCAATATTCAACGATCCATCGAATGAGCAATACTTGCTCACTTCAACGTAAGAACTATACCTATGTCTCATGACATGTTCAATTCATGAGTTTCAGAACATCATGTTCAACTCAGCAACTACATGGACTCATCGTCCCATCAAACCACGAAGTCATCAATTGACTAACAAACCACGAGACGTCAATCGTGTCACTTGGGGGGATATCACTTAGGGTTTTGGTCTGGCGGTCTACGGCACGTGTGTTCAAACACACAATGGAATGTGAGCAAGTCGTGCAATCAGTTGAAAGAATTCACAAGGTAGTGAGTGGAAAATCGACCAAGTCTCCACACGTTGAGCAATTGGTTTCAAACACGAGCTCCACTTCCCCACTCCTTGATTCATCAACTGTCACACTTCATGGGATCATGGTGTCTACAATTCCAGCAATATAAATTAGTCTCTGAATCATGATTGAAAGATATACGAAGAGAACATCATCAATCTCACGTCTCATCGACAACACGAGATCATCAACTCATCAATTGAGCAACTACTCTCAATTGAGAAATTTCAATCATTCAGAGATTATCATATTCAGAATTCACACACCCACAATATTTGATTACTATTGATTCCACACATTTCTCAGCTTCCCTCCTACAGATCAACCCATCATCCTCTCTTGTGACCGAATTTATTCTGGAACGGTCATTGTCTTGATTTAGGCCGGAGTACTACAGATTGATCTCTTGAATCTAAAGCACCCCCTTTGCAGCGGTGCATCTGTGTGAGGTTTAACATTTCGCTCGGTTCGAGGAGTATCCTCCGTACGGTCGTCTCCTTAATTCTTTAAAAACCAACAAATCGTTTTTCCCCATCTACAGATTGGCGGCCACAGTGGGAGATCATTCTCTCGGTTGCAATCTCACAATTTCACAAGATGGTTGATCTCAGGTTAGGTTCAGTTACGAATCTTAACACAAACCGTGCTAGCACTAGCAACAACAACAATCAGAATATCCCGGAGACAATTCCGACCTCCAACATTGATGGTGGTGACATTACTCCTCCTCACGTCGAAGGTCATCCACTGTCCGGACGACACCCTGAAGAAGTCAGAGGAGATCCACCACCTACCGTTGCTGATCTTATCAAAGCGCAGGAGACTCTTGCAAGGAATCAGACTGACAGGGCTGCTACACAGAAGGAGCTGTGTAATTATCTCAAAACTCTTACTGACAAGATGTCAGAAAAACTCAAGAGAAGGTAAAGAAGAAGGAGAAATCCTCAGACGACGATCCTGAAGTAATTTCAATCCATACAGTAGAAGACGACGAAGTCCGCAAAACTACTGCAGACAACTCATCAGCGAAGGGATCATCGAATTTCATCACTCGCGAGGATCTGGAGCACATCTTGGAGAACCGTGGAAAAGACAAAACATCGCATGTCCATCGTCACCAGCCTTCATACCCTGCTGCTATGCATAGGATTTGTCTTCCAAAAGGTTATATCTCTCCAACCTTTACTTTGTACGACGGAACCGGCAATGCTCGGGAACATGTTTCTCGGTTCCTGGAAGCTTTGGGTGAACATGAGCATAACCATGTTGTTCGCCTCAAAGAATTTTAAAAATCCTTGAAAGGGAGATCATACACCTGGTACAACAACATCGCACCAGGAACTATCAACGGTTGGGGAAAAATGGTTAATGCTTTCTATAGGAAGTATTTCTTCGTTTCATAGCAAATTACCCACTCTGATCTCGGAAGGATGTTTCAAAGGAACAATGAACATCCTAACGATTATGTGAAAAGGTTCAGAGTCCAAGCCTTGGATTGTCATGATCCAAATGTCACGGAGCAGCATCTAGTAGATTTTTGCATCAATGGCATGCTCCCGGTTTACAGAGCTCTACTGGAAAATCTTCGATTCCAGAATTTCTCAGAGCTTCACGGACTCGAAGAGATCGTCAACTACTGCGCCTGCTTTACTAGAAAGAACAAAATCTACAAATGCAGGAACCGCGAGACACTCGAGGTAGCGGACGTCTGATCAAGAAGCAGTAAAACCTCCAGCCTTCCACAAACACTGTTGCAGAAGGGAGCAAACGGAAATCCAAACCGCCGCGCAAGTATACCTCAGCTCCTTCAAAAGCACAAAGGAAGGATAAGCAAGATGCACAAGCCTCTGACCAACGCACAAGAATTCCTGATCAAGAAGCACCTGACTTTCCTTTTTCCATTAAAGAGGTGACTTCCACAGGTTCGTCAATCATCCCACAAGCGACTGCCGAGTTTTGAAGCACATTTTCAAAGAGAAGGTTGATCCACAATAGCTTCAACTGGGGACTGAAGGAGTACACAAGAATCCTCTCCCAGTCAGAATCTTTACACTCTCTGAACAACCTATCAAAGCGGCAGTTCAATCCTTGGTCGAACGTGAATTGCGTTATCTGTCGAAGGCATAAAGGAGAGACATGTTCACAGTACTGAACCACATCGTGTCAAGAAGTCCATTACGAAAATATTTCTTGAGTCTCCAGCCACAGAACAATAGATGTACGACTGGGGACTTCTTACCACAATCAATCTCAGAAGAAACGAATTTGGAAGAACGTTGATCGATACTGACACCGCCATCAACAACATTCCACCGAAAACCATCGGATCCACATGCATCACTCGAACATGAAGGTACTCATGCTCCATCTCAATCAGAGACCTTGAAGGAGCACTCGGAAATACTTATGGCTACATCATTCTCAAAGTGAACATAAGTTCAACCTGGACAGAAACCAAGTTTCACATAATCAGGAAGATCCAGGATATGACATGTCCTTCAGACGAGCATGGATCCACGCTGAAAAAATGGGTACTTACAAAGCGTATTTGGTTACACATCTCTCCAACGAAGAAAGTTCTAATCCATAATATTTGACGGACATTCCATCATCAGAATACTTTGAGGAATTTCGACGAGGTTGAAGCAAGAACCTGCAAAAGATGCATAGACATTCATCAAGAGGTTCCGCACTCAGGCAAGTCTCATTTCATGTCTATGTTATTTATTTCCTCACATGCTACCCTAGCATGGGGACTTAATTATGCTAGCAACTCTACAAGACGTTATTAATGGTAGCCTCACCGCATTAGTATTTTACCAAGTGGTCGAATCTGACGTTTCTCCGAAACAAGCACTGAAACATTCATTACTGAGATGATGTCTGCAAAACATACTTTTGGCTTTTTTCTTGCAAGACCACGTGTTCCACAAAATCAGAAAGCTCTGATGTCTGCACAAGTGTCGAATGCCACTACCGCAACGAAAGGGATGTTGAATCAACAGAAGATATTCCAGGGCCGAGATGATCAAACCCCTAAGACATTCGATGCTTAAGGAATATACGCTTCAACGCTCAAGCATCTAAGAATCCATCAAATTGTACTCCCAATCAAAGAGTACAGCTTAGCGTCGGCACAAACATCTCAACAATGACACATTGATTCAACACCAGCACGATCAAAGTGAGCATTCAGGTTGAACTCTCAGTACACCTTCATCTTACGGACGCTCAATTCATCAACTAGTTCGTGAATATAAAAGGACCACTGAAGAAGCAGAGGTTATATCTATAATCATGGCTCTAGCCTTTTCGGTCTTTGGAGCAACTTCAACCATGGTATCAACATTAACAATAATCTCTAGAAGAACTCCATCCATGATCTCAGCATCGACAAGGATCTCTGGAGCGTAATCATTCATAGTCTCAGCGCCAACAACGGTCTCAAGAGCAACATCCTCAGGGCTTCATCAACTAATCATTCTCTGAAGTGTTACACATGAAACAGACTTCTCTAAGAACCAATGATTCATATCAAGATGTGTATACCTGATAACATGCTCACATGAAAGTCTTCCCAAATGTGGCACGACTGGTGGGCATAATCCAAAGTCTCCTACAAGATGTTCTCATTGCCTCTACAAATGAGATACGACGTGCTCCGGTCCATGGGTTTGCAAAAACGTACCAATGGGTGAGGAATGGGACAATGCTTCCTCAACGAAAGATGTTCGTTTATGTCTCTTCTACAACATACCAAAAGGGCGCATCAATTGGACATACGAGCTGAAAGATTTGGCCTTCACCGTCAAGTCTACGAAATCTGAGATATTTGTCCGGGATTACAAATTACCAATGTGCACGCATCATTGGATGACCTCTGCAACTCCAAATTGGGTGATTCTTGTCTCATGATAGAACTCAGTCTCTTAGCTTCAAAAGTTGGGGTCAAGCATCAAATTCTGACGTCGTATGAGGTTCCTACAGCTTCCAGAGCGTACAACATGCAAGCAACAATTTTTAGACGGGATTCATAACTTCTACAGTCGATCGGTGTCTACCAAGTCTTTTCGCTAAGTTCTTCATCAAGGTACCTCCAATTTCGACCACCTAGCTCTTTACATCAATTTTTCTACCCGGGTCCTCTATCTAGGTCTTGTCAGAAGAAGGGAAAACGAAAGAGAGAGGTTCAACAAAATACTGGGGGCTGACGGTCCACCGATCATGACGATCAATTTCACAGCCCAACACTCGTGGTGCTGGGCTCTCCAGTGCTAATCACTCATCATAAACGGAATGCTACCACCGGGACATGAAATCATGGTCATTACATGATCCCCTCTTGAGAGAAACCTTAGTTATGGTCCCATGACCAGGGTTTCAAAAGTAATGTTTCCACGACTGACAGAAACAAGATGGCAATCAAGCACCATGCTCATGTGTCAATCAAGGGTCCTGATCTCAAATGAATCAATAGCATTGAAATCCTCCACCAACTAGTTTTTGGTATGGGAGTGATGCATGGAGGACCAAAACAACCCCTGCACTTGGGTATTCATACACCACTACACGATTCTCAGTTACTGAGGAAGCTTCTACAATCAGGGCAACAGTTTCTTCAGTATTCTCTCCTGGTGGCTCGGTTTCTTCTATCACTGAAGCAACAACAATCGAAGTTTCCATAACTTCAGTTACAACCTTCTCATGGCCTTGAAGTGCAGGTATGGTTGTCTCTTCATCAACAACTTCAGACCAGCTCGAGTTATCCTTATTGGTTTCAATATCCTCAACTTCGGTATTTGGCACCTGATACGAAGATTACATGAGGTTAGAGCAATATAAACATGAAACCAAGTGAGATTATAAAATTCAGTATGCAAGCAGTGCAACATCATTAAAGTTCATTATCATGAACCTGAGATATGAACCAATAGCATGAAAGTCGTGAAAATACGTTTTACGACAACCTCGTCAGGAGAAACTGCACTCTGCCCTGTACTAAAAGGTGAACTGGGAGCAATATACAAGGAATCTGAAGATGGGTTATATACCATTATCTTCGTATGGATGTCCTCTACAATGTATCAAAATTTCATAACAATCCGATGAACGATCAAGGAGATGTGACAAAACCATCGAGCAACATACCATCTGGAAAAGTTCTGAAAGTCTCCTGGAAGTTTATTATTTCGACTTTTTCAGGACCTTAACATGCTCAAACCTTAAAAATCTTCGTTGCTAAAGCTTAGAAATTTCCTGGGATTGAGGATACATATGCAGACATTGAAAATACGATTCCGGACGAAGATTTTACGGTGTTTTCATTAAAAGCTGAAGCCTGAAATTTTCTGACGACATATTTCGCTGCAATTACGTGCATATTCACATGGATTCTCATTCATTCACTCACAAATCAGAAATTTCATACTTCTATGAAGAGGTTACAAGATATTTACTTACTTGGGAGGTATCCGAAGCATTCAAGGAATTGGGATTGCCCGTGTCAACATCAAGAGGCTCATTACTTCGATTCGGTTCCGAACCTTTGGAATTTCCTCCATCTCTATTCTCAGAGGATGACCGAGTATCAGCACTCTTTACTTCCATGAAGACATCCTCCTGGATATATTCTCAACAATGAACATTTTATCTACATAATATCATAATTTGTTATATGGAGAAATACTTACTTCAGCATCTTCTTCCACACTCGAGTCAGAAACCGTTTGACCATCCGCAGAGAATCGAAGACCGTTAATACTTGATGGAGGAAAGTTCTGCAACGGGATAACAAATATTGGTTTCGAGATCATAATTGCACGGACAAGAAAAGGTCTTGATGTAAGGAGCGCTAACGACTCACCAAAGAGACAAGGGACTTTACAGTGCTCGAACCTGGGTGACGTTTTTTGGGTTTATATTGAACCAAGAAGAATTCATTCGCATTTGGAGAACTCTTAGTCACCACTTCTTCCTCTTCATCAACTAAAGGAGTCTCATAACCACCATTTGACATCTCTGCAAAGTAGCTCCGGTATCCATATGATATATCTACTTCAGAATGTCATTCAGAGGTGCAAATTTCATCAAAGCAGTGAAATTAAATCATAACAAAGGTGCTCACATCAGCGTCAAAAATGGTAACAATCCAACTCTCACCTATTTACAATTTCACTAGCTATAGTGATTATAACATCATAATTTTGAAAACCCGCTCGTTCCGTCAAACCTGCAAGGACGACCAAAATTCATTATTCAAAATCATGACTTGATTTTCATAAAACCGTGAACAACTCACGTGAATCTTAACATCCACTGGTTTTCAAAAACTGGACAGACGTCCATTCTACAATTGTGAAAACTCACATACATACATTATTTAACCATGTTTACTTTCAACAGTTGTTCAAAACTAAAACATGGTTTTACAAAATATATAAATATTTGACGTGAAACTCATGTAAATTTGAAAGATATATCTATATATTTTACTCCCTCGAACGAGCATCTGTCTTTGAAGCTAGAATATATTCTCAAAGATTTCTGAAAGCTCGAGATAAAAGTTTTTCATGAAAGCTCATAAACAAAATTTTATTATTAATAGACGCACGTCTATTCAAAAAAAAAAAACTTTTCTCTCGTACGAGCATCCACCTTTGAAACGAGAGTTTATTCCACTTTGTGAAATCTCACATATTTAAAAAATAAAATTTTGGTTTTCTTGAAAGATCATAAACAAAATTTTATGTCATTAGACTCATGTCTATTTTGTTTGTTCCCTAAACTAACGAACGAACGAGCGTCTATTCCTAAAACAAGGATTCCCTTATTGGGCCCGGCCCGCGAATCCTAAACGACCAAGGAATCGTCGTCCAAATCAGTGGTTCAACACCAATTTATGCTCACCAAACGACGCTCTATCATGCCAATGGGATCTTCCTTCAAGTCATGGTTTGCTCGTACTATCAAAATCCGGTAACGTCTCAACTTACGACTAAGTTCAATTACTGGTATTATTATTTATGGCCGGAAAATCACCATTTATTGCTGACTGAGGAACACAGCTTTCCTCAGTAAGCATGGGACTTAATGTAGATGGTGGATTTTCGATAAGGGATAAAATCGTAAACTCATAATTATACGAAGATCTGATCCAGCAATCATACGTGAGTATTGAGACATGGGTCTCTCATCGAATTCTCAACGGAGAGTACTTTCTCTCAGAGTACATGTAGATATGTAGTCTCACGACTGGACAACGGCATATCTCATGAATACTGAACACTTTCAGTGATTATTTCTATATAGTATCACGAGATGGACGTCTCCTAGACAGCTTGCTCTGCTAGTATAGAGCGATAACGTCTTCAGGAACAAAGAACGAGTTTACCCTGACTATATAAAGGATATGACTTACCGACAAGCTCATATCGGGATAATTAATGCTCTTAGACATCTTGCTCTGCTAGTATAGAGCCACAAAGTTAATTATTCCTAATTAAGATTAATTATGTCGTGACATTCACTACTGAATTCCCAGAATAATCTATTGTTGCTCATATTCCATGGTCGAATCCACGACTGGTCCAATGGAATGGCAATAACAATTACTCCTATTCCATGGTCGAATCCACGACTGGTCCCATGGAATGTCAATAAACAATTGTTCTGATTCTATGATCGAATCCACGGCTTGATCTCATAGAATAGCAATAACTATATTATCTCATTACTCCGATTTCATGATCGAATCCACAACTGGTCTCATAAATGGTAATAGATAAATCTTAATTACTCTGATTTTATGGTCGAATCTACGATCCCATGGAATGGTAATGCTCATTTTATTATTCTGAATTCGTAGTCGAATCCTCAGCTGATCTTATGAATTAATAATAAACATCTTATTACTCAGTTTTGTGAATTATCCTCCACCGAATTCCACAATTAGTAGTAAATAATCAACAATCGGGCGTCTGAGCTACCTCTAAGTAAGCCCCGATTCAAATGGTGAAAGTGTATTTAACGACGATACATTAACAATCACCGCACGAACGAGTATTTCAAAATACGACGAAACGATGAACCTATCAAAATAGGGAAGAAAATAATAAATAATTAAAAATATTGACCAAGGTGCTGGGAACATGGACACACGACCTACCGACCGTGTCGTGGTCAGTTCCACGCCAGTTTTATATTTTTAATATATTTTTATTATTTTCCATGATTTGATGAAAATTCTCTCATCTGATCAAATCTTCGTCTCGAGGAAGCTCCTCGGTTTCATGGTACTTCCATAAGTCCATAACAAATAATATAAAACTAAGGAAAGGAGTGTGGGGCGTGACCATTGGCCAACCGTCCATGCCTTGGTCCCAGCCGTCCCCACACCCCACGATTTCTTATTTTATTTTTTTATTATTATTATTATTATTATTTCTCTAATTTCATGAAAAAACTCCTTGATTTCATGGTATTTTTTGCACAAATCATCATATAATAATAAAATAAAATTATGAAAACTTGTGGGACCGGGCCACTAGCCAGCCGGCCATGCCCTAGCCGGTCCCACACGCCCTTTGCTTTATTATTTTATTATTATTTTTCCTATTTTTCCTTGAATTCATCAAATTCCTTGATTTTATGGTATTTCTCTCAAATTAGGAAAAATTCTCTCAAATCATCAAAAATACCTAAAAATATTAAAAAATTATGAAAAACTCGTGGGATCGGTCCATAGCCGGCCGGCCATGCCTCCATGGTCCAACACGCCCGTGTTTTTATTATTTTAATATTTTGCTTCCATGAACTCATGAAAACTCCTTCAATTCATGGAAACTCCCTAAATTCATCGAATTTCTCAAAAATCATGAATTTTTCATAAAATCATCAAAATATTATAAAATTAAGGAAAAGGCACCACGGGACCGTCGTCACGACCGTCCGACCATGCCTTGACCACGGGCGGTCCCACGCCTCCTCATTCCTTATTTTATAATTATTTTACATCATCTCATGGTGTTTTCCTCAGTTTCGTCGAAACCCTAATTTTGGCATACTTTCTCGAATGGATGCTCAATTGCACGCCAGAAAATATCAAAATTCTCAGGAATGAGACGCGGACGCGTTGGGGACACCGATCACGCTATCTTTACCGACCAATATTAGCTCTTTGGCTCACGGAAGCCGGTCCCATCAATTTTCATAGTTTTGTCCTAATTTGCACAATTGCACGTATTAGGTCCAAAACTCTTCCAACACTTTGGATTTTCATGAAGTGATCATCAGGCGATCACGTGACTACCCAGGGCCGGTTTCATGACCCCATGGTCGTTCCCTCACTCCGTCATAATTAATTAGGTTTTCTCACCTAAGGCTCAGACGAGCATTTTCGAATAAATGATTAACCCAGCATTTATTCATTCTTTCACCAACAAATCGTCAACTCTTCAGGAGTTCTTTGTATTTTTTCACATGATCATATGTACACTACATGGTTGATCCACGGTCCCATGTAGTCGCACCCTCCTTTGTCCCATGGTTAAACTTCTGACGAACCATGAATCGATCATCAATTGATCAAATTAGGGTTTCTGAATCCAAGGATCATCATTCCAGATTCCAACCTTAATAATTTTACGACGACCTCATGGTCATTAATCTTATTTTGGTTCAATAACCAGTACTTTAATTAATATTTTGGTCACGCTGCCAATAATCCATCAGATGAGCAACACTTGCTCAGATGATAAATGTTTGCTCAAACCAAGGAATATTGGTTCAACAATCAATATTCAACGATCCGTCGAATGAGCAATACTTTCTCACTTTATCGTAAGAATTATACCTCTGTCTCATGACATGTTCAATTCCTGAGTTTCAGAACATCATGTTCAACTCCTCCCATCAAACCACGAAGTCATCAATTGACTAACAAACCACGAGACGTCAATCGTGTCACTTGGGAGGATATCACTTAGGGTTTTGGTCTTGCGGTCAACGGCACGTGTGTCCAAACATACGATGGAATGTGAGCAAGTCATGCAATCAGTTGAAGGAATTCACGAGGTAGTGAGTGGAAAATCGACCAAGTCTCCACACGTTGAGCAACTGGTTTCAAACAAGATCTCCACTTCCCCACTCCTTGATTCATCAACTGTCACACTTCATGGGATCATGGTGTATACAATTCCAGCAATATAAATAAGTCTCTGAATCATGATTGAATGATATACGAAGAGAACATCATCAATCTCACGTCTCACCGACAACACGAGATCATTAACTCATCAATTGAGCAACTACTCTCAATTGAGCAATTTCAATCATTCAGAGCTTATCATATTCAGAATTCACACACCCACAATCTTTGATTACCATTGATTCCACACATTTCTCAGCTTCCCTCCTACAGATCAACCCATCATCCTCTCTTGTGACCGAATTTATTTTGGAACGGTCATTGTCTTGATTTAGGCCGGAGTACTACAGATTGATCTCTCGAATCTAAAGCACCCCCTTTGCAGCGGTGCATCTGTGTGAGGTTTAACATTTCGCTCGGTTCGAGGAGTCTCCTCCGTACAGTCGTCTCCTCAATTCCTTAAAAACCAGCAAATCGTTTTTCCCCATCTACAGATTGGCGACCACACTGGGAGATCATTCTCTCGGTTACAATCTCACAATTTCACAAGATGGTTGATCTCAGGTTAGGTTCAGTTACGAATCCTAACACAAACCGTGCTAGCACTAGCAACAACAACAATCAGAATATCCCGGAGACAATTCCGACCTCCAACACTGATGGTGGTGACATTACTCCTCCTCACGTCGAAGGTCATCCACTATCCGGACGACACCCTGAAGAAGTCAGAGGAGATCCACCACCTACTATTGCTGATCTTATCAAAGAGCATGAGACTCATGCAAAGAATCAGACTGACATGGCTGCTACACAGAAGGAGCTGTGTAATTATCTCAAAACTCTTTCTGACAAGATGTCAGAGAAAACTCAAGAGAAGGGAAAGGAGAAGGAGGAATCCTCAGACGACGATCCTGATGTAATTCCAATCCATACAATAGAAGACAACGAAGTCCACAAAACTGCTACAGACAACTCATCAGCGAAGGGATCATCGAATTTCATCACTCGCGAGGATCTGGAGCACCTCTTGGAGAACCGTGGAAAAGACAAAACATCGCATGTCCATCGTCACCAGCCTCCATACCCTGCTTCTACGCAGAGGATTTCTCTTCCAAAAGGTTATATCTCTCCAACCTTTACTTTGTACGACGGAACCGGCAATGCTCGGGAACATGTTTCTCGGTTCCTGGAAGCTTTGGGTGAACATGAGCATAACCATGTTGTTCGCCTCAAAGAATTTTCAAAATCCTTGAAAGGGAGAGCATACACCTGGTACAACAACATCGCACCAGGAACTATCAACGGTTGGGAAGAAATGGTTAATGCTTTCTTTAGGAAGTATTTCTTCGTTTCAGAGCAAATTACCCACTCTGATATCGGAAGGATGTTTCAAAGGATTTTTTCCCCATCTACAAAAGTAAGCCTAGGCAAACTAGGTAATTAATCCGCCATGGATTAGTAGGTGCAAAACCTTGCCCAGAATCAGAAAACAGGGAGCCGCAGCAGTAAAGGAAGACGTGGCCATGCCTTAGGCCAGCTGGCGCCACTTTCCATTGGCCACGCCCCATCCTAAACCGGCCATATTTCCCTCGACCAATCAGTTCGCCTTAAACCCGCCACATGCACATAAGTTGTGACTGGCCCATACTAGCTGGCCCCATTTCCCATCGACCGATCAGGTCGCTCTAAAGCCGCCACACTCACACCAGAAGTGTAGCCACGCCCATGCTTGGCCGGCACTCTTATATTAACCAATCAGGTTGCTCTAAACTTGCCACAGTGTTAAAAAGGGGAAAATGCGCCAGATGGTCACAAAGCCAATTGCCTTTCCAAAAACCGCACCAACATGCCAAACGTGCCATGTTGCGCCAATAAAATGAGAGGCATGCCAACATGCCACTCCGCCGCACCAACATGCCATAAATAGCGCCCTATGTGCTAACCTACCTCATGTTCGTGGCCAACGCCATTAAAAACTTAAGTTAGGGTTTTTTAGTCAAAAGCACGACTCTGCATTAACCAAATCCCTAATTCCCAGTCGTGGCACAAATTATGCCACTTCGACCCCACAAGATGCTACGAGCCGTGTGGGACCCAAGAAACCCTAGGATTGGCGCCATATCATAGCCACCCACGGCAATCCCTACTCCTGTAGTTGTTTCTGTACTATGGCCTTGCCATAGTTCCTTTGGCATAGCTATGACGCCATTTACACAAAAAGTATCGCCATGCCGCGGCCGCATACCACACTAATTAGGGTTTCGACATGCCAAACCCTAATTTGGGCAAAGTTACTATGCCAACTAAAGACAAATAACATTTTCCAGAGTGTTGGGATTGATGTGGCAACATGGCCAATGTTGCCACACCACATATGGGTCCAACACCGAGGTGCCAAAGTATAGCGGTCATGGATATGCCATACACTACTTCGTGCCACTGGCATGTGCTAACTATGCCAGCCACGCCGCAGTCATGCCACACGTGCTAAATAGAGTTTCAATGCGCCAAACCCTAATTTGTCTAAAAGTTGCCACGCCAACTGAGTCCAGTGACTCTCCTAAGGCCTCAAGATTAACTTAGCAACATGGCCAATGTTTCCAGAAGCTATATTTGGGTCTAACACCAATATGCCAAAACAGCTGCCACGGCTACGCCACTGGCATGCCGCTATGCCACGGCTCTGCCAGGCGTCACTATGTCAATGGCGCCACTTCGCTATGCAACAGGATGTGTCCATAATCAATGTCCATCCTTCCTCATGAGATGCAATCTCATCCATCCAAGTTCGTCACCGAACTGACAGACTTGTGGCAAGTTTCAGGCGACCAGCTGCCTAAATCTAGTGGCCATGGCTACTCCAGGTGCCACTTGCATCACCGTGTCATTGGAATGCACGAGCCATGCCACATTTCCACTGGCGTACACCAAAACGCCACCGCGCCATTATTAGGCGCCAACACAAGGTAGTCATAATCAACGGCTACCCTCCTGCATGAGATGCGATCTCAGCCATCGAAGTTCACCACTGAACTGACAAACCCGTGGTAAGTTTTAGATAATGAGAACACTCGAGACATCCAACATGTCACAAACTGGGGGATGCTCATCAGGGTATTGGTCTGGCGGTTTACAACGTGTGGCGTGCAATGCGCCCGTTACAAGAAAGTGTCATGAAGCAGGACAATTAGTGGTGGTAAAAAGTAACGGTGTAAACGAATTCACTTCCTTCATCATGGAAGCATAATGACTGACGGTTACACGTTACTCTATTCTTCCACCACTCAATCGTTTCCACTTCCTACGAGACCAGGGTACGTTTCAATATGACTTGTATAAATAGGCTTCATCTATTTTCACCAAACAACAAGTTTGGGTCGGTAACAATACAGTATCTAGAAATCACCTGGTAGCTTTCCATTCTGCTAGCCAAATCTACTTTCAGATACAAGTCATAAACAACCACACCTTCAGAATCAACGATTCTGTCTCAACACTCTCTTCGCTTCCCTCCCTAAAACCAACCCTTCTCCTTCACTTTGTGACCGAAGCAAGCCTGGAACGACCATTTCTTGGTTTAGGCCAGGATTGTACAGATTGATCTCTCGAATCAAAAGTACTCC
The DNA here is from genome assembly GCF_003573695.1 of Papaver somniferum. NCBI lineage: Eukaryota > Viridiplantae > Streptophyta > Magnoliopsida > Ranunculales > Papaveraceae > Papaver > Papaver somniferum. The sequence continues at coordinate 4,162,528 of NW_020645971.1, read as the reverse complement.
CGTGCAGTGCATTGTTTAGGGTTTAGATTCGTTTCTCATCCACACACCCGAAATTACCAAAATCAGCAGAAACGGTTTTCACCCACAAACACCTAATTAGGAGAAATCGCTTACGGCCGCTAAGTTTAAAGTAGGGTTGCACAACGGGTAGGGTGGGTAGGATGTGGCCTATTTCGCCACCCTACCCGCTGACTGGCGGGTAAGAAATTTTTTACCCGCCACTAAACGGGTATGATCCTACCCGACCCATTAATTGGCGGGTCGGGTACGATAGGGTGGCGGGTATAACCGTTTTTTTTTTTTCTATATTCTGGATTTTCTGGTTACTAGTTACTACCTTGACTATATATACAAAAAATGCTTCCCAAAAAACAAAAATGAAATCTTGCAAGAACACAACAAATAAGAGTCATCCTATCTAAATATGTACCCAATGGTACTGCCAATCTAACTAGGGAAAAATGAACAAACAAAAGCATCATGCCTTCATAATGGTTACACTTCCCCCATTTAATACCATCTTCATCAAAACTCCTCGTAAAATGCCCCCATACCAAAGATGTCCTCTTCCGCTTCTTACTTTCTCTGACCTCAGGTTGAGAAGATGGTGGAGGTGGAGGTGGAGGTGGTGGAGATGCAACAGTACTGGCCCTTCGTTGCACAGATTGAGATGCATCTTGAGAGGGAATATGAGGTCTTGTTGATATCTCTTTTGTAATCTCAACCATGTTTACTCACACTAAGCCTGCACAAACTAAAACCAACGACATTAAATTTCATATCTTTAATATGCAGTACAAGAAATTGCAATAAAAACCCAGGAATATAAATGCTAATTACAGAGCAATGTGTAATTAAGGCGCATAAAACTAGTACTGTGAGGATTGATTTCCCATTTACTATGTGGTCTTAATCCCATTAGCAGCACACCAAGTTTGTTACTCTTGACGCTTAATCTCTGATAACAGCCTTGAAAAGAGTTAAATTTACAAACTGCTTCTGCACTGTGAGACCTATATCCTAAATGAACTAGTGTCCTTGCATTTACCTCCTTCACATGCACAGTATCACCAAAAGGATTGTGTACATACAATTACTTACATCAGAATACATTTACAGCTTTATGAATGATCATATCTTGTAGATCTGTAGTTTCCTAATTTCTACAAAATTAACACATTCCAAAAAATCAACCTTCAAGTCTCTGTGGTAAATTAATTTACACACATACTGATGTGTTTTTGCTGGTTCAAGACACCCCTGCCGGCACCGTGTCGAGAACCTATATATCTAAATTCAACGCTTAGACCTTGTGTTCCCATCATAACGCTTAGACTCCATGCGTCTAATGATGGTACATGGGACTTCATGGATAAATTGCAACTTTTTCAAAGAGCTCCCCTCCGGTGACTGACTCCAAAACGATAAAAATCTTTGTCTTGCTTCCCATCACCTAAACCAAGAGACTATATCATTTACAAAGATGACAAAAAATAAAAATTAAAGTAAAATAGAGACAACCTTGCAATATAGTTTTGCAATAAAAATAAAAATTAAAGTAAACTGTTGAGTCAAGATTCAGTATGTCCCAAGTTTTTCCCTATGGCACAATTGGGTCGAATCAGGATCCAAGCATGTTGAACATTTACAAAAATTGCCAATTTAAAGTGAAAAAAGAAGATACCTCGTACTACTGAACGACGTATCAGTGCTTACATCAGAATACATTTACAGCTCTATGAATGATCCTATCTTGTAGAGAGACTCACCCTGGGTTCGAAAGAGAACCCCCAACGTTTGTTTGCAGGACCCGCTGAACTGACAGCAGACCCGTAATCCTAATTAAAAAGCATTCAAGAATATAAATGCTAATTACAAAGAAAGGTGTAAATTCTAATGTCGCACATCAGTTCACTATGGTCGACAATGGTTAGTATAAGAACAACCACATGGAAGAGTAAATGAATCCTTATAAGCTTCCCGCCCCAGTCAAAATAACTGATATTTTGGATCTATTATAGCACATAAACCATTACATTGATGAACAAAATCCTTAATCAACAAAATGTGTTTTTCCAAGCCTTCCTAGCTGTATGCACATTTTCATCCATCGACCACCAAACCAAAACAGCCTTATCCAAAGCAAAAGTCCGTACAATACTAGACAGAAACATATAACACTTGCATTTTATCCATTAAAGGTTTTACAACCAAGATTTGACAACCAGTGAGAGACACTGAACACAATTAGCTTAAGTAATTTTAACTATACAATAACTCAACTCAACATCACATATTTTGAGAATGGAATTGAAAAAATCAAAAACTTGAACCGAAACCTAACATACTCATGGCTACTTCTTATCAAATCTCAAGATGGGTATGCACAGAATCACATAAATCAGTCATACCCTAATGAAAAAACAGTACAAGAAGAACAACAGAGGCAACACTAGGTCATTTCAAGAAAACAAAGAAACCCATAATTCATGTAAAAATAAGGAACCCTAATTTAATTTCCCTAAAAAAAATTAAGAAAACATGCAATCATGGTAATTACGACCTACCCAAGTTATAAATTGAAAAAATGAAATCAATCTACAACACCTTGATCAAATAACTAACCAATTGAATTAAGGGCAGAAGAAATTTTTAAAAACAAAACCACTAAGGGATATCCTTACCTCTCGCACCCAAAATTGACAAACCCCAAAGCTAAAATTTAGCTGTAAGCCTGAAACTCTTGTGTTTGGAGGTAAAAAAGATACTCGATGGAAATGGTTACTTTATATTTCTACTGATACATACATTTTGATTTCGGTTAGGACGATGAATGAATTGTGACAGTGAGTTTCGATCTTCGATATGAGAGTGAGGTTCCTCTTCGATTTCTAACTTTGATTTCTAATTATTGAGAAACAAACTGGATTTTGAATCTTGGGTTCTGGGAGTTTCTGTGTAGAGAGGAGAAGTATGAAGAGATGAAACGAAAATGAATTTAGTTTTTAGGTTGAGTTGATTAATAAAAAACCAACGACAGAGATGACCAATAATAGAAAAATCAACGGCTACTAACGGCTGTTAGATAAATAGGCGGGTAGGGTAGGATAATTTCGAGATTTACCCGTCACCCTTCCCATCTAACGGTGGTTAAGAAAATCTTTACCCGTTACCCTACCCGCCAAATAGTGGGTAGGATAGGATACGGTTAAAACACTGGCGGGTAGGGTAGGATTGGCGGGTATAAGTAGGGTACGTGCACCCCTAGTTTAAAGTCTTCTTTGGGATTGAGAAGCTCTATTAGTACCGCTGGTGGGAAACTAGATAATTGCAGTTTATCTTTTGCTTTCGATTGATTTTATTGACTAACAGTTGTTGAATCTTTGATTGCACCTAGTTTGTTTATTCTTGAGAACCTTCTCTTCTGATATAAGGCTCAATCAAACTAGATCAAAGATCAACGTTTCTACGGATCTAAGTCTTTCTAGATCTGTAAGATAAATTCATTGATTTGCCATTGTTAACAGACTCCGCTCTATGCGACAAATCAATAAGGAATCAAGTTTGTTTTTGCAGGTTGTTACTTTGAAGATTAAATCGAAGATTGGAGACTTTGAAGATTTGAAGAAGAAGTTGTTGTGAACTAGTCCTAAAGAGAACGTCTGTTCTGATAGGATATTGGGTTTCAAATATCTATTGAGAACTTCGGTTCTGCTAGATATTATCAAAACAAGAATACTGCTGAAGCTGAGTAACTAGGATTTTAGTTTACTTAGTATAGTTTACACGAAGTTGCAGGTTTAATTTTTGTAGCGTCTTAATTCATTGAGTATTCAAATCTGGACTAGCTCACGGGGTTTTTCTACAAGATTGTAGTTTTCCTCGTTAACAAAATTCTGGCGTGTGCTTTACTTTATTTCCGCATTATAATTGCTTTTATATTATAATTAAAGTAATTACACTTGTATGTTAACTAGGCACTTGATATTTATCTTATAAGGTTTTATTATTATCAAGTGAACACTTTGTTGTTGTATTGTCTCGATTCCATATCCATGGACGATCACATAAAGTGTATTGGATTTCTCCACTTGTCTAATATAATTATTCACGTGTTAGGCCAGTTCGGACTAACCCTATTTCAAGTGGACATTGTGTTGATATATTCCTTGAGTGATTATTGCTTCAAGAGGTCTATACACAATGGGTCTTGTATAGGTTGTGATCAAAAGATTGTGGCGTATTTTGGTACCCTCGTCTTTTCAATTGGTATCAGAGCAGGCAAACACGAAAATATTTAACAATCTGTGTTTGGTGTGATCCAACCTATAAAGTTGTGAATCAAATGATAATTGATTCGGTTAACGTACCCCCAGGGTTTGATGACTCAAACTATCTATGGTGGAAAATGGTTATGCAGTCTTTTCTTCAAGCTCATGACTTTAACACTTGGGTTTTAGTTATTGATGGGTATGTACACCCAAAAGTACTGGTCAACAACTCAACCGCTGAGTATAGACTAAAGGAATTGAAAGAATTCACTAATGAAGAAAAATTGCTTTTGAAGCAAAATTCTTATGGATTAAACGCCATTATACATGCTGTAACTCGAGACCTCCATCATCATGTAACCAAGTGTAAAATATCAAAGGAGGCTTGGGATATTCTTAATATCGTATTTGAAGGGAATGCCTCTGAAAAAGAAGCTAGGCTTCAAACCCTATCATCTAGATGGGAAAATCTTCGTATCGATGAAGACGATACCTTTGATGAGTTTGATCAAAAACTTTCTGAAATAGTGAACGCCTCTTACACTTTAGTAAAAACTATTTCAGATAAAGATATTGGGTGTAAAATTCTAAAGTCTTTACCACCAAGATACGAATCTAAAAAGCATGCCATCATGGAAGCTAATGATCTTTCCACACTATCTAGAAGCGTTCTAGTTGGTAAATTAAAGATCTTTGACCTTGAATACCAATTCAAGAATGAAGAGGGTATTACCCTTAAAGCTGTAACTAAGACTTGTTCTTGAGATACAAAAACTGAGAATTGCGGTGTTGATATGACTGCACGAGAATTTAGAAAGTTATTAAGACAAAAGAAAATGAATTCTTCTCCTTATCAAAAATCACAGAAGTGTGTAGAGAATAAAGAACAAAATAATTATGATAGCTCTAATTGTTCCAAGGATCAAGAGAACAAATATTTTAATGCAACTGTGGAATGCACACCTGAAAAGGATTCTGAAGTAACTTTAGAATCAAAGACACTTGAATGTGATAAACTTTGCAAAGAGAATAAAAGTCTTAAAAGAGAACTTGATATTCTATATAATGATATAGAACGTGTAAGCAATGGTCAAACTTATCTTGAAGTCTTGGAAGAACACATGAAACAAATTGGAAAAGGTGATGATCGAGCAGCTCCAGAGCCAAAGACACTCAACTGTGATCTTCGTGAAGAGAATGAAATATTGAAAAGGGAACTTGATGAATTGGAGAACGATATAGAGATTATTGGTGATGGTAATTATCTTAAATGCATAAAATTTTACAGAGAGCAAATCGAAGAAGGTTATGATCGAGAAAGGAAACTATATACAGAGTTGGAGAACCTAAAGAACACTGAGGAAAGTAATTCTACCGAATCTGAAATTTCTTTAGATTATAAAGTTCAAATTGATAAATTTAAGGTTGATTTAGATAATTCTCTCGAAGAAATAAAAACATTGGAAAAAGAGAATATGGGTCTAAAAGAGGACTTGAAAAAGTTCGATAGCACACTAAACAACTTGACTCAATGTTGAAGTCAAATAGAGTTCCTGGTGACATGCGAGGACTGGGCTACAAAGATAAACAAACTTTGAATGTTAAAAAGGATGTTAGAGCATTGCTCGGTCAAACTCGCATGCGTTGCTATCTCAAGCATGTTTGTCAATGTTAGTGATCAAAACTATAAGTCTTGATTTCTAGTCTACTATAGCTAAGGTCTCAGACTAGGATAGAAAGTGTAGTTTAGCTCAAGAACTCCATGGAAATCATCATACAAGACGAAGGAATACTCAAGGAACCGGTGGATCTTCATCGAATAAAAGGTATGTGGAGACTTGAACTTATCTATCACTCAAAAGTCTATTTATCTCCTATATTGAGACAAAAGTCATTTTGCTATATAGACTTAGATTATCCACATTTGCTATTTTGAGCCGAGTTTATCTCGCCTATTTAATTCTCGAAATATGTGTTGATAAGCTTTCTCTTTAACCAAGTTCATATTTACCTAGTGACGAAAGTCATGACAAGTTTCAATCACTTTGGAAATTGCTTACTTTGACGAAAAATAGTTTGTGAATAACAACTATAAAATATCAACGTCCTCTAAGAATGTTCCAATGATTGAAATGAGAGTTTAGATAATATAAACATTGGAGGATATAAGCATTATTATGGAAACACATATATGTATAAGTCCTTATTCCTTGAACCGAAGTTTTCGAACTTTGTTGATTATGATAAATGGAATGTGGCGTGAGCCAAGTCCGCGAACTGGCGGAAGTTCTCGACCCGAGAATTTCTGCTGGAGTTTGTGAACTCCGTCAGTGAACTTAAGTCCGCGAACCCATTCCGCGAACTTGAGTAGGTTATATCTAAAAACGATGTTTGTGAACTTATTCTTATATAAACTAAGGAATGCAAATTGCAAACCGTGGACATATAGTTCATGAACCGATTCGAGTGAATCAAATCGTTTTTGCTTCAATTGTGTCTTGTGTAGTTACATAAGATTTCCTTGCAATTGAACAACTCTCTAACTAGTTCATTTGAGTCACTTGAACTAGTTATGGTGAATGAGAATATGGTTGATATGAAAGTGATCATATGGCTAACCATTTGGTTGACTATTGTTGAACCAACAAATGTACAAGTTTGGGTACGGTTACACAAGCCTAGAAACGTGCATTTCATTTGTGTGTAACAAGCTAGTTTTCAATCTAAAGGTTGAAAGATATTAGCTTGAATCTAAATCAGGTTTTTATCTAATGGTGAATATTGAATGCTTTGTTACCAAGCTAACATTGATTGCAAACCCTGATTTGAAAGACTATATAAGGGAGAACTTTAGCATCTTGGAAAATTAATCCCCACACCTTACGTGTGATACTAGTTGTAAGCTATATTCAATTATCCTTTAACCTCTGGTTTTCTTTTCTCAAATAGGGTTAACGACTTAAAGACTTCATTGGGATTGTGAAGCCAGACCGATACTACTTTCTCGTAGTTGTGTGATCTGATCTTGTTGTTTCTATCGTCCGAGTAAAATTGTAATAATTGGATTGAGATTAATATCTCTGATAGGCAAGATATAAAAGAAATCACAAACACTTCGTCTCATCGTTTGTGATTCCACAATATCTTTTTTCGCTGCGTCGATTAGGATTATTGTGAGGTGATTGATAATACTAGGTTGTTCTTCGGGAATATAAGTCCGGTTTATCAATTAGTTCATGTTCACCTTGATTTATCAAAACACGGAACAAAACTCGTAGGTATATTCGTGGGAGACGGACTTATCTATTACCGTGGACTTTTCTGTGTGATACAGATTTGTTTATTGAAGTCTTCGACTTTGGTTCGTAGAAACTCTTAGTTGTGGGTGAGATCATCTAAGGGAATCAAGTTCGTAGTATCATGCTTGGATCAAAGACGTAGGAGCATAACTGTACCCTGTACCCTGGATCAGTGTGAGATTGATTGGGGTTCGACTATAGTCCAGACCGAAGTTAATTTGGAGTAGGCTAGTGTATGTAGCGGCTTAATACAGTGTGTGTTCAATCTGGACTAAGTCCCGGGGGTTTTCTGCATTTGCGGTTTCCTCGTTAACAAAATTCTGGTGTCTGTGTTATTTCTTTTCCGCATTATATTTTGTTATATAATTGAAATATCACAGGTTATGCGTTGTTCAATCAATTAGAATATCCGACCTTTTGGTTGTTGATTTAAATTGATTGACACTTGGATATTGGTCTTTGGTACCATCCAAGTTATCTCTCTAGTATTTGATAAAGACTCGCAGATTTATATTTGCTTGAGTATATATCAAATCGAGAGATTGAGATATAAAGTCTTTGATATACTTTTTATCTAGATTGAGTCTGACTGTCTAGTTGATTCTCTAGAAAGTATATTGGAGTTTGTCCATACAGATTGCTAAGAGAAATATTGGGTGGTTGTTGTACCCCCACTTTTTCAATTGGTATCAGAGCACAGAAACACGTTTAAGACCTCAAAAGTCTGTGTTTGTGGCAATCTGACTATATGGACAAGCGTATTATCTCTGATGACGCAACATCAGTTCGGAGACTATCGGGTGAGCTTCAAAGTCCTGAAACTCCTGAGAAAAACTCTATCTCCTGTTCCTTGACTGAATTTGCATTCGACTGGGAAAAATTTCCTGATGAGAAGTTGGATGAACTGTCAGATGACAGTGATTCAGAAGAGGGACAAAGTATCAATGTGGAAGTCTCTCAATATATCAAGCTGTTTGACCATGCTCTAAAATAAAAAAAGTCAACAACTTGCTTGAGTAAGTACATGACTCCTCTTTGTCAATAAAACAGAAAATTGAGAAAACTCTTTAAAGGATATGATGGTGCATATAATCTCCTAAAATCTATCGTTAAATATCGTGAGGAATATGTACGCACAAAAAGGTTTGAATGTGATAATCTTCTCCGAAATCTCTCTGTGTTGAAAGAAAGACTTGCAGAAGCTGAAGCAAGATGTGACTCTCAACAAAAATGTTTGATGACAAGGAACTCAGTCTTCTTTCCATAGAAAAATCCTTGGAGACTGACCTTGCAGCTGCTCTTGATAAAGTGAAAACACTGGAAGAGAGTCTGATAAGATTCAATTCTAGCTCTACAAAATTTTCTTCTATGATTGGAACATGTAAAGAACATCGTGATACACGTGGTCTGGGCTATAAAGGAATAGACGCTCCAAAATCTAGTAAGATCAATTTTGTTAAAGTTGTTGATAATTCTTCATGTGAAAAAACTTTCGCAGCTTGTAATGTGGCTAAAAACAAGGATTCTACTTCTTCCAAATCTACTCACACGAGAACGGTTAAGAATAATTCCTTTAACTTCTATTACTGTGGAAATAAATGACATTCTGAGCGAAGATGTCGTTTTCGTTGAAGGAATGAAAAACTTCACAACATGCTTGCATGGATGTCTGAAGAAGTCATCAAACCTGTCTCTCACATTGTTGGAGTAAAGGGAACTTTCGACAATCAAGAAAACTACTATGATAAGTTTTTTATCAATCGTGCCTTTGAAACGAAAAATGGTAGAAGGAAGAACGGCAGAAGAGTAACTGACTTCTTAAATAACTCTGAAAAGAGGAAAAGACATAGGAGAAAGAAAGAAAGGTCAAGTTTTTTTTCACACCCTGAAGAAGGCCGCAAATTCAAGAGTTCAGCTCCAGATTGCTTACATATCAATAATCGAGTCTCATAACTTAAAATAAGCATAAACAGACTCAAACGGGGCATCAAAAAAACATGGAAAGCGATTGACTCAGGTACTCCTTGTTCCTCTCTTAATAAAACTCCTTCAACTATGTCATGTGATTTGTCTCTAAATCCTTCTGAAGGAGAAAAATAAGAAGTCAAAATTGATGAGCAAAATGCTCATCTTAACACACCATGACTACTCACTAAAGCATCCCTCTTTTAATTTAAGAAGGATGCTCTTTGTTCTCAAGAAATTTTTCTTGAGTAGTGTTGTAAAGGTTGTAAGTATTCTCTTCCTCTCTTGTTGTTGATCTTTAAAATCTGTTGAGCTTCGCTCCAGCTTTTCTCTTGTAGATAATCAGGATCTTTCGTCCTTGAGAATATTTCCAGTTTGCGCGTACTTCCTCCATATAGTTGGTTCTCAACTATTAGTCTTGACACTCGAACTTCATTCTCCTTCGTTTTGGTCACATCTTAAGGCCGTGACCACCAGTCCACGAACTTCTGGCCCACACGAATTTGTACAAGTTCTCCTAGGGTTTTCCATGGAACTTATTTATATACTTGGGTATCATCACGTGTTACACTGTTCTGATAGGTCAAAGGTTTTTGTGTGCACAATGAATGGAGGAAACGAAGATGATGAAGTCAAGAAAGGGAAGACTATCGAATTTCATGAGAATCCTGTTTTCATAACATGCCTTCATGCCATTGATCGTGAAAACAAACTACCAGTTCAGGTATCATCACAACTGGTAGGAAATCTTCTTCAAGATTTTGAAGTCGTACGTGAACAACTCGGAATCGCAAAAAGGAATCTTGAGTTTTTGAAAAACGAACTGAAGAAAGCAACTGATGAGCTCGTCCATGTTCAATCTCTGGTTGCTAACCAGATCTAGTGCTTTTCAGATCATGTTCTCTATAGGAGTTTGTTTGCCTAGTAAATCTTCTATTTTCTTGTTTTTGTTAGAAGAATAACTAGAGTTTGGAATAGTCATTATTGTGATTACACATAGCTATGTCCAACATTTTCATCTTCTTGATTTTAAGATTTGTTGGTTTAAATTCTAAATTTGTTTGGAAGATGATTTTTGAAATATTAATCTTTATGGTTTTATATATTGCAATATTGTTATGGGATATGTGCGTTTACGTCCGCGAACTTTGACTATCCCATATCTTGTCAAAAGTAAAGTCTTTCGTAAATCGATATGCATGTATTGATAAAAGAATGAATAGACCCATATCTTGTAAAGACCAGATCTGATGTTCCAAATTAGAGAAAGGCTAACTCTCAAAGTTTTCAAAATTCCAGTTACCCTAATGTTTCCTCAAGAGATTCATCTTGGATTTCAGGAAGAAATAATAGGAAGAAAAAAGTTGCTCATGTAAAACCCATTTCTAAATGGATTTCAAAGTCTTCTCTAAAGACAACCAGGAAGGTATCAAGGGATAGTCACAATGATGACACTCGAATGATAAGTTTCAATACTTATGACATTCAGAATATTATGCTAAACATTCTTGATCAAATGAATGTAGCTCCATGTTTTCATCGTTATATGAGATAATTAGGTCTGATAACGGTTACCTTTTTATGATTTTGTGACTTTTGATTTAGCGAGTTTCATATCTAACCTTTTGGGTTGCTTAATCAAATAATCATAAAAGGATGATGACAATTAATCCCATATGTGAGTCGCGATTATACTATTATCAATTTATTTTTTATAAGTTGTGTATATAGTATACATATGAGTTTTTGGTATTAGCTTATTACTATTGGCACGTAATAATTAAAACCACTTCAACCTTTCTCTGGTAAACGTTGCTTTTGTTATTCTTATGTCTTTGCGAAAGGATGACAAAACATTGAAGAGAAGAAGCTGCGGAGCTTGAGGTAACGAATTTGTTAGTTAATTGTTTTCCTGTTTAAGAAAAGCATGGTTTTATTTGCATATATTTATTGCTGTTTCTTAACAAAATTTCGGTATAATTGATATTTTATTCCATTATTTGTGTATGGATGTGTATGTGATTCAATTGGTTCCGGTTAAGAAAAACTATTGTTATCTTGATTTATTGTGTGGTATCAATTGTTTAGGCTTACAAAATTTCGGTGCAATTGCGGTACTTTTAATGTCTATGTTGTTTCAATTGCTTCCGGTTGAGGTGAATAATTATGCAAGTTGATTTATGTTGGTTTGTATGAATTATTTATGGCTTAACGAAATAAAAGGTGTACGGGATGAGTTGTATAGTCCAATTCGATTCCGGATAAGAGAAACTAAGTTAATTCTGATCTTACTTAGACTTATCGAAGTAAGGTTTCGGTTATTCAAATATAATCGAATGCCTTAACAATAAATGCTAGTTAACTAACCTAGTACTTGTATTGTTTAAAATTGAGATGTCTAAGTTTATGGATAATTAGAACCTGATGAGAAAAATAGAGTTATCTTTATTTTGGTCTTATCGAATTAAGCGGTTGTTTTTGAACAATCGGTTTAGCAAAGGGACTAAAGTGACTAGTTGATTTTTGTTTTGCTAAACAAAATTGGAAAAATTGTTTAGGACAATTGTTTCCTTGGTAACATATCAAAATAAAACTACTTGTAGTTTCGGTTTTGATAGCGGTTATCATAACATGGTGTGTGGAACCCTCGTGCCTAACTATACAGGTTCCAAGTCTATTTTGAGATTTGTAAGATTCTTTTCATGTTGTCCTTTATTTTTCGTTTCTCTGTCATTTTTGTGACAAAAAGGGGGAGAAATAATATGGAGTAAACAAGTGATACTGGGATTGATTTTATATTGATTGATATCGCTAAGGAAAAGAACATTGGTGCTTGAACGTCTATCTAATGAAAGAGTGAAAGTACAGACTAAGGGGGAGTAACATGTCATATAAATTGGTATAACAAAGACGTGTGGTTTGAATATCTACCTATCTTCCTTAGGGGGAGTATTAGTTTCGTTATTATAATGTCAACAGCGACATTTCTAAGGTTTGAATATCTCCAGGTTATTGTGCTATTGAAATGTGAATTTAGCATATGTAGAGTTATTTTTGTAATTCGTTTATCTCCATATGTAATAGAGTTTTGTCACTAAATTGACAAAGGGGGAGATTGTTAGAGCACTGCTCGGTTGAACCCACCAAGCGTTGGTATGTCAAGATTGGTTGTCATATTTAGTTCCAAAACTCGAGTCGTTATTATGTAAACTCCAGTCAACTTAGATAGGTTAGACTAGAAATGATAGAAGTTTTGTGTTCCAGTTACTCACAAAGATCTGAAGATGGATTGAAGACAACATAGAAATCATCCTTCAGCTTGAGGTTAGTAACTATGACTTGACTTGTTCCATATCTATCTTGTGTCTTTCAAGTCGTGTGTATTGAAAACAAAACTGCAAAACATGATTACACTCTAGTTAGACATAGTATCAAGGAATACAATACGAGGTTTATTGCTTAACCATTAAACTTTGTAGATAAGACATCGCCATAATCATTTGAATGCTATTGTGATTATGTATGGGTATGAGGTGAGGATTTTATCCTAGGGAACAATGTTTACATGTGTTCTAAGGAAGTAAGTTCATAAACTTGTTTGTGAACCGAAAAACAAATTGTCAGGTGTTATTGGTTTTTTTATTCATTGCATATCATATGAACAACCAATATGTGTGATTGAGTATAACCGCTCACAACTTGTTTGTGTTCTTGGTAGAACTATTCACAAAGGCCTGACTTATCTATTGGTATGACTTTTATTAGTGAAATCGATCTTAAGTAATCACCTGAGATGGTATGATCGGGTTTGTGTTTTGTCTGACCAAATATGGGAAAGGGGAACATTTCCTAGTAAGAGGTGCAGTACATCACAAAAGGGAACCGATCCTTGTACGATGTGCAGCAAGGTTTATAGCAGAAAGGGGAACCGATCCTATGGACATGTGCAACACGTTTTTAGGAAAAGGGGAACCGATCCTATGGAAATGTGCAACACATATAAGTTAGATATACCTAATCAACTGAATTTTGGAAAGCTAGTGTGACTATGCACAATACTCACATCGAGGTAGAACCGAAACTTGTTTTGGAAGAACCGTTAAACCCATGATTGTGATTGAATGTTGGTTTGATCAATCACATACTTCTTGAAAGTCAGATGAACCAATTCTAAACTTGTTTGGAAGTATGGCAAATCGGTTTCAAGGTTGTAAGTGTGAAAGAGAACTTAGAAAGTAAGGATGTCGACATACTTTGAACATGTGTTGTGAATGTTTATTTCCTTAATTGTTCAAAGATATTCTTTAACGGCTAAGGGAAGAGAATCCAGGATCGAAACATAAGTAAGTTAAGAATCTTTTAATTAAGGTTATTTTGTAGGGAAATATAAGAATTAGTAATATGCATTTACTAATTACATTTTCCTAGAGATTTCGATCATTAATTTTGGACAGAGCATTTCCAGGAATTATGAAAACCCAATTTGTGCTTTAATAAATATCTTGAGAATATTTTCGGTTTTGGAAATTCCTTGGTATCCAAACTTCCTTGTCTATAAATACTTGAACTTTGCATTTCGGTCAAACTAATCCTTCGTGACAGTAAACTTCCTCGGTTGTACTGTTAGTAGTGAAGCCGCCTATTCGGAGAGGAGAGTAACCTAATTAGGCGAAATCTCTTATGGCTGCTCAGTTTAAAGTCTTATTTGGGATTGAGAATCTCTATTAGTACCGTTGGTGGGAAACTAGATAATTGCAGTTTATCTTTTGTTTTCGATTGATTTGATTGACTAACGGTTGTTGAATCTTTGATTGCACCTAGTTTGTTTATTCTTGAGAACCTTCTCTTCTGATATAAGGCTCACTTAAACTAGATCAAATATCAACGTTTCTACGGATCTAAGTATTTCTAGATCCGTAAGATAGATTCATTGATTTGCCATTGTTAACAGACTCCGTTCTGTGCGACAAATCAATAAGGAATCAAGTTTGTTTTTGCAGGTTGTTGTTGCTTTGAAGATTAAATCGAAGATTGAGACTTTGAAGATTTGAAGAAGAAGTTGTTGTGAATCATTAAGAAGATATACAAGATATAGTCCTAAAGAGAACGTCTGTTCTGCTAGGATATTGGGTTTCAAATATCTATTGAGAACTTCGGTTCTGCTAGATATTATCAAAACAAGAATATTGTTGAAGCTGAGTAACTAGGATTTTAGTTTACTTAGTATAGTCTACATGAAGTTGCAGGTTTACTTTTTGTAGCGTCTTAATTCATTGAGTATTCAAATCTGGACTAGGTCTCGGGGTTTTCTACAAGATTGTAGTTTTCCTCGTTAACAAAATTCTGGTGTGTGCTTTACTTTATTTCCGCATTATAATTGTTTTTATATTATAATTAAAGTAATTACACTTGTATGTTAACTAGGCACTTGATATTTATCGTATAAGGTTTTACTATTATCAAGTGAACACTTTGTTGTTGTATTGTCTCGATTTCATATCCATAGACGATCACACAAAGTGTATTGGATTTCTCCACTTGTCTGATATAATTATTCACGTGTTAGGCCATTTCGGACTAACCCTATTTCAAGTGGACATTGTGTTGAAATATTCCTTGAGTGATTGTTGCTCCAAGAGGTTTATACACAGTGGGTTTTGTATAGGTTGTGATCAAAATAAACGATTGTGGTGTATTTGGGGACCCTCGTCTTTTCAATTGGTATCAGAGCAGGCAAACACGAAAATATCTAACAATTTGTGTTTGGTATGATCCAACCTATAAAGTTGTGATACAAATGATTATTGGTTCGGTTAACGTACCTCCAGGGTTTGATGGCTCAAACTATCTATGGTGGAAAATGGCTATGCAGTCTTTTCTTCAAGCTCATAACTTTAACACTTGGGTTTTAGTTATTGATGGGTATGTACACCCAAAAGTACTGGTCAATAACTCAGCCACTGAGTTTAGACTAAAGGAATTGAAATAATTCACTAATGAAGAAAAATTGCTTTCGAAGCCAAATTCTTATGGATTAAACGCCATTATACATGCTGTAACTCGAGACCTCCATCATCATGTAACCAAGTGTAAAACATCAAAGGAGGCTTGGGATATTCTTAATATCATATTTGAAGGGAATGCCTCTGAAAAAGAAGTTAAGCTTCAAACCCTATCTTCTAAATGGGAAAATCTTCATATGGATGAAGATGATACCTTTGATGAGTTTGATCAAAAACTTTCTGAAATTGTGAATGCCTCTTATGATTTAGGGAAGTCTATTTCAGATAAAGATATTGTGTGTAAAATTCTAAGGTCTTTAACACCAAGATACGAATCTAAAAAGCATGCCATCATGGAAGCTAATGATCTTTCCACACTATCTAGAAGCGCTCTAGTTGGTAAATTAAAGATCTTTGACCTTGAATACCAATTCAAGAATGAAGAGGGTATTAACCTTAAAGCTGTAACTAAGACTTGTTCTTCAGATAAAAAAACTAAGAATTGCAGTGTTGATACGACTGCACGAGAATTTAGAAAGTTATTATGACAAAAGAAAAGGAATTCTTCTCCTTCTCAAAACTCATAGAAGTGTGTAGAGAAAAAGAAAAAAATAATTCTGATAGCTCTAATTGTTCCAAGGATCAAGAGAACAAATCTTTTCATGCAATTGTTGAATGCACACCTGAAAAGGATTTTGGAGTAACTTTAGAATCAAAGACACTTGAATGTGATAAACTTTGCAAAGAGAATGAAAGTCTTAAAAGGGAACTTGATATTCTATATAAGGATATAGAACGTTTAAGCAATGGTCAAACTTATCTTGAAGTCTTGGAAGAATACAGAAAACAAATTGAAAAGGGTGATAATCGAGCAGCTCCAGAGCCAAAGACACTCAACTGTGATCTTCGTGAAGAGAATGAAAGATTGAAAAGGGAACTTGATGAATTGGAGAACGATATAGAGATTATTGGTGCTGGTAATTATCTTGAATGCATTAAATGTTACAGAGAGAAAATCGAAGAAGGTCATGATCGAGAAAGGAAACTATATACAGAGTTGGAGAACCTAAAGAAAACTGAGGTAAGTAATTCTACCGAATCTAAAATATCTTTAGATTATTAAGTTCAAATTGATAAATTTAAGGTTCATTTAGATAATGCTCTCGAAAAAATAAAAACATTGGAAAAAGAGAATATGGGTCTAAAAGCAGACTTGAAAAAGTTCGATAGTAGCACAAAACAACTTGACTCAATGTTGAAGTCAAATAGAGTTCTTCGTGACATGCGAGGATTGGGCTACAAAGGTAAACAAACTTTGAATGCTAAAAAGGAGACAAAGTTTGTAAAGCCTAAAGACTCTGCTGAAGAAATTGCTTCAAAAGTTGCCACAAGAGATTGCTCTTCCTTAAAATAAAAATTAATAGCACCTTCATCTTCAGCAAAAGATGGAAAGCGTAAATTCGGTCAAACTCCAATACAGGTGGATCCCCAACAAGGTAACACTAAAACTCATATTTCGTATGTTAAAGCATTGCTCTTATTGTGGAAACAAAGGACATTTGGAAAGCGGGTGCAGATTCCGTAAAAGGAATAAGAAATCCATAGATGCACGTGTTTCCGCAAAATTGGCTGAACTCAATAACGTTTCTCGTGCTAAATCAGGACATCATTGTCCTAGAAATGAGCAAAACAGTTATTGTAATGATAGTTCAAAGTTTGCTGGTCAGGCTTCTACAAAGTTTTCTCATTATCGCTCAAACAATAAAAGAAGAGATAACTTTGTAAAGACCAGATCTGATGTTCCAAATTGGAGAAAGGCTAACTCTCAGAGTTTTCAAAATTTCAGTTACCCTAAGTTTTCCTCAAGAGATTCATCTTGGATTTCAGGAAGAAATAATAGGAAGAACAAAGTTGCTCCTGTAAAACCCATTTCTAAATGGATTTCAAAGTCTTCTCTAAAGACAACCAGGAAGGTATCAAGGGATAGTCACAATGATGACACTCGAATGATAAGTTTCAATACTTATGACATTCATAATATTATGCTAAACATTCTTGATCAAATGAATGTAGCTCCATGTTTTCATCGTTATATGAGATAATTAGGTCTGATAACGGTTACCTTTTTATGATTTTGTGACTTTTGATTTAGCGAGTTTCATATCTAACCTTTTGGGTTGCTTAATCAAATAATCATAAAATGATGATGACAATTAATCCCATATGTGATTCACGATTATACTATTATCAATTTATTTTTTACAAGTTGTGTATATAGTATACATATGAGTTTTTGGTATTAGCTTATTACTATTGGCACGTAATAGTTAAAACCACTTCAACCTTTCTCTGGTAAAGGTTGTTTTTGCTTTTCTTATGTCTTTGTGAAAGGATGACAAAACATTGAAGAGAAGAGGATGCGGAGCTTGAGGTAACGAATTTGTTAGTTAATCGTTTTCCTGTTTAAGAAAAGCATGTTTTTATTTGCATATATTTATTGCTTTTGCTTAACAAAATTTCGGTACAATTGATGTTTTATTCCATGATGTGTGTATGGATGTGTGTGTGATTCAATTGTTTCCGGTTAAGAAAAACTATTGTTATCTTGCTTTATTGTGTGGTATCAATTGTTTAGGCTTACAAAATTTCGGTGCAAATGCGGTACTTTTAATGTCTATGTTGTTTCAATTGCTTCTGGTTGAGGTGAATAATTATGCAAGTTGATTTATGTTGGTTTGTATGAATTATTTATGGCTTAACGAAATAAAAGGTGTATGGGATGAGTTGTTTAGTCCAATTCGATTCCGGATAAGAGAAACTAAGTTAATTCTGATCTTACTTAGACTTATCGAAGTAAGGTTTCGGTTATTCAAATCTAATTGAATGCCTTAACAATAAATGCTAGTTAACTAACCTAGTACTTGTCTTGTTTAAAATTGAAATGTCTAAGTTTATGAATAATTAGAACCTGATGAGAAAAATAGAGTTATCTTTATTTTGGTCTTATCGAATTAAGCGGTTGTTTTTGAACAATCGGTTTAGCAAAGAGACTAAAGTGACTAGTTGATTTTTGTTTTGCTAAACAAAATTGGAAAAACTGTTTAGGACAATTGTTTCCTTGGTAACATATCAAAATAAAACTACTTGTAGTTTCGGTTTTGATAGCGGTTATCAGAACATGGTGTGTGGAACCCTCGTCTTTTCAATTGGTATCAGAGCAGGCAAACACGAAAATATCTAACAATTTGTGTTTGGTATGATCCAACCTATAAATTTGTGATACAAATGATTATTGGTTCGGTTAACGTACCTACAGGGTTTGATGGCTCAAACTATCTATGGTGGAAAATGGCTATGCAGTCTTTTCTTCAAGCTCATAACTTTAACACTTGGGTTTTAGTTATTGATGGGTATGTACACCCAAAAGTACTGGTCAATAACTCAGCCACTGAGTTTAGACTAAAGGAATTGAAATAATTCACTAATGAAGAAAAATTGCTTTCGAAGCCAAATTCTTATGGATTAAACGCCATTATACATGCTGTAACTCGAGACCTCCATCATCATGTAACCAAGTGTAAAACATCAAAGGAGGCTTGGGATATTCTTAATATCATATTTGAAGGGAATGCCTCTGAAAAAGAAGTTAAGCTTCAAACCCTATCTTCTAGATGGGAAAATTTTCATATGGATGAAGATGATACCTTTGATGAGTTTGATCAAAAACTTTCTGAAATTGTGAATGCCTCTTATGATTTAGGGAAGTATATTTCAGATAAAGATATTGTGTGTAAAATTCTAAGGTCTTTACCACCAAGATACGAATCTAAAAAGCATGCCATCATGGAAGCTAATGATCTTTCCACACTATCTAGAAGCGCTCTAGTTGGTAAATTAAAGATCTTTGACCTTGAATACCAATTCAAGAATGAAGAGGGTATTACCCTTAAATCTGTAACTAAGACTTGTTCTTCAGATACAAAAACTAAGAATTGCAGTGTTGATACGACTGCACGAGATTTAGAAAGTTATTAAGACAAAAGAAAAGGAATTCTTCTCCTTCTCAAAAATCACAGAAGTGTGAAGAGAATAAAGAAAAAAATAATTGTGATAGCTCTAATTGTTCCAAGGATCAAGAGAACAAATCTTTTCATGCAACTGTTGAATGCACACCTGAAAAGGATTCTGGAGTAACTTTAGAATCAAAGACACTTGAATGTGATAAACTTTGCAAAGAGAATGAAAGTCTTAAAAGGGAACTTGATATTCTATATAAGGATATAGAACGTTTACGCAATGGTCAAACTTATCTTGAAGTCTTGGAAGAATACAGAAATCAAATTGAAAAGGGTGATGATCGAGCATCTCCAGAGCCAAAGACACTCAACTGTGATCTTCGTGAAGAGAATGAAAGATTGAAAAGGGAACTTGATGAATTGGAGAACGATATAGAGATTATTGGTGCTTGTAATTATCTTGAATGCATTAAATGTTACAGAGAGAAAATCGAAGAAGGTCATGATCGAGAAAGGAATTTATATACAGAGTTGGAGAACCTAAAGAAAACTGAGGTAAGTAATTCTACCGAATCTAAAATTTCTTTAGATTATAAAGTTCAAATTGATAAATTTAAGGTTGATTTAGATAATTCTCTCGAAAAAATAAAAACATTGGAAAAAGAGAATATGGGTCTAAAAGCGGACTTGAAAAAGTTCGATAGTAGCACAAAACAACTTGACTCAATGTTGAAGTCAAATAGAGTTCCTCGTGACATGCGAGGACTGGGCTACAAAGGTAAACAAACTTTGAATGCTAAAAAGGAGACAAAGTTTGTAAAGCCTAAAGACTCTGCTGAAGAAATTGCTTCAAAAGTTGCCACAAAAGATTGCTCTTCCTTAAAAGAAAAATTTTTAGCACCTTCATCTTCAGCAAAAGATGGAAAACGTAAATTCGGTCAAACTCCAATACAGGTGGATCCACAACAAGGTAACACTAAAACTCATATTTTGTATGTTACTAAGCATTGCTCTTATTGTGGAAACAAAGGACATTTGGAAAGGGGGTGCAGATTTCGTAAAAGGAATAAGAAAGCCATAGATGCACTTGTTTCCGCAAAATTGGATGAACTCAATAATGCTTCTCGTGCTAAATCAGGACATCATTTTCCTAAAAATGAGCAAAACAATTATTGTAATGATAGTTCAAAGTTTGCTGGTCAGGCTTCTACAAAGTTTTCTCATTATCGCTCAAACAATAAAAGAAGAGATAACTTGTAAAGACCAGATCTGATGTTCCAAATTGGAGAAAGGCTAACCCTCAGAGTTTTCAAAATTTCAGTTACCCTAATGTTTCCTCAAGAGATTCATCTTGGATTTCAGAAAGAAATAATAGGAAGAACAAAGCTGCTCTTGTAAAACCCATTTCTAAATGGATTCCAAAGTCTTTTCTAAAGACAACCAGGAAGGTATCAAAGGATAGCCACAATGATGAGACTTGAATGATAAGTTTCAATACTCATGACATTCAGAATATTGTGATAAACGTTCTTGATCAAATGAATGTAGCTCCATGTTGTCATCGTTATATGAGATAATTAAGTCTCATAACGGTTACGTTTTTATGATTTTGTGACTTTTGATTTAGCGAGTTTCATATCTAACCTTTTGGGTTGCTTAATCAAATAATCATAAAATGATGATGACAATTAATCCCATATGTGATTCACGATTATACTATTATCAATTTATTTTTTACAAGTTGTGTATATAGAATACATATGAGTTTTTGGTATTAGCTTATTACTATTGGCACGTAATAGTTAAAACCAGTTCAACCTTTCTCTGGTAAAGGTTGCTTTTGCTTTTCTTATGTCTTTGCGAAAGGATGACAAAACAATAACGAGAAGAGGATGCGGAGCTTGAGGTAATGAATTTGTTAGTTAATCGTTTTCCTGTTTAAGAAAAGCATGTTTTTAGTTGCATATATTTATTGCTTTTGCTTAACAAAATTTCTGTACAATTGATGTTTTATTCCATGATGTGTGTATGGATGTGTATGTGATTCAATTGTTTCCGGTTAAGAAAAACTATTGTTATCTTGCTTTATTGTGTGGTATCAATTGTTTAGGCTTACAAAATTTCGGTGCAATTGCGGTACTTTTAATGTCTATGTTGTTTCAATTGCTTTCGGTTGAGGTAACTAATTATGCAAGTTGATTTATGTTGGTTTGTATAAATTGTTTATGGCTTAACGAAATAAAAGGTGTACGGGATAATTTTTTAGTCCAATTCGATTCCGAATAAGAGAAACTAAGTTAATTATGATCTTAGTTAGACTTATCGAAGTAAGGTTTCGGTTATTCAAGTCTAATCGAATGCCTTAACAAGATATGCTAGTTAACTAACCTAGTACTTTTCTTGTTTAAAATTGAAAGGTCTAAGTTTATGGATAATTAGAACCTGATGAGAAAAATAGAGTTATCTTTATTTTGGTCTTATCGAATTAAGCGGTCGCCTTTTAACAGTCGGTTTAGCAAAGGGACTAAAGTGACTAGTTGATTTTTGTTTTGCTAAACTAAATTGGAAAAATTGTTTCGGATAATTGTTTCCTTGGTAACATATCAAAATAAAACTACTTGTAGTTTCAGTTTTAATTGCGGTTATCAGAACATGATGTGTGGAACCCTCGCGCCTAACTCTACAGGTTGCAAGTCTATTTTGAGATTTGTAAGATTCTTTTCGTGTTATCCTTTATTTTTTCGTTTCTTTGTCATTTTTGTGACAAAAAGGGGAGAAATAATATGGAGTAAACAAGTGATATTGGGATTGATTTTAAATTGATTGGTATCGCTAAGAAAAAGAACACTGGTGCTTGAACATTTATCTAACGAAAGAGTGAAAGCACAGACTAAGGGGGAGTAACATGTCATATCAATTGGTAAAACAAAGACGTGCGGATTGAATATATATCTATCTTCCTTAGGGGGAGTATTATCTCTGTTATTATAATGTCAACAACGGCATTTTCAAGGTTTGAATATCTCCAGGTTATTGTTCTATTGAAATGTGAATTTAGCGTATGTAGAATGAGTTATTTTTGTAATTCGTTTATCTCCATATGTAATAGAGTTTTGTAACTAAATTGAAAAAGGGGGAGATTGTTAGAGCACTGCTCGGTTGAACCCATCAAGTGTTGGTATGTCAAGATTGGTTGTTATATTTAGTTCCAAAACTTGAGCCGTTATTATGTAAAACTCCAGTCAACTTCGATAAATTAGACTAGAAATGATAGAAGTTTTGTGCTCCAGTTACTCACAAAGATCTGAAGATGGATTAAAGACAACAAAGACATTATCCTTCAGCTTGAGGTTAGTAACTATGACTTTACTTGTTCCATATCTATCTTGTATCTTTAAAGTCGTGTATATTGAAAACAAAACTTCAAAGCATGATTACACTCTAGTTATACATAGTATTAAGAAATACAATACGAGGTTTATTACTTAACCATTAAACTTTGTAGATAAGACATCGCCATAATCATTTGAATGCTATTGTGATTACGTATGGGTATGAGGTGAGGAGTTCATCCTAGGGAACAATGTTTACATGTGTTCTAAGGAAGTAAGTCCATAAACTTGTTTGTGAACCGAAAAAGAAATTGCCAGGTGTTATCGGTTTTGTTATTCATTGCATACTTTATGAACAACCAATATGTGTGGTTGAGTATAACCGCTCACAACTTGTTTGTGTTCTTGGTAGAACTATTCACAAAGGCCTGACTTATGTATTGGTATGACTTTTATTAGTGAAACCGATCTTAAGTAATCACCTGAGATGGTATGATCGGGTTTGTGTTTTTTCTGACCAAATATGGGAAAGGGGACCCGATCCTAGTAAGAGGTGCAGTACATCACAAAAGGGAATTGATCCTTGTATGGGGTGCAACAAGGTTTATAGCAGAAAGGGGAACCGATCCTATGGACATGTGCAACACATATAAGTTAGGTACCATATATACGTGGGGGAACCGATCCTAGTACCTAGTCAACCGAATTTTGGTAAGCTAGTGTGACTATGCACAATACTCACATGGAGGTAGAACCGAAACTTGGTTTGGTAGAACCATTAAACCCATAATTGTGATTGAATGTTGGTTTGATCAATCACATAGTTCTTGAAAGTCAGATGAACCAATTCTAAACTTGTTTGGAAGTGTGGCAAATCGGTTTCAAGGTTGTAAGTGTGAAAAAGAATTTACAAAGTAAGGATGTCGACATACTTTGAACACGTGATGTGAATGTTTATTTATTTAATTGTTCAAAGATATTCCTTAACGGCTAAGGGAAGAGAATCCCAGGATCGAAACATAAATAAGTTAAGAATCTTTTAATTAAGGTTATTAATTTCATTTTGTAGGGAAATATAAGAATTAGTAATGTGCATTTACTAATTAGATTTTTCGAGAGATTTCGATCATTATTTTTGGACAGAGCATTTCCAGGAATTATGAAAACCGAATTTGTGCTTTAATGAATATCTTGAGAATATTTTCGGTTTTGGAAATTCCTTGGTGTCCAAACTTCTTTGTCTATACATACTTGAAGTTTGCATTTCGGGCAAACTAATCCTTCGTGACAGTAAACTTCCTCTGTTGTACTGTTACTGGTGAAGCCGCCTATTCGGAGATGAGAGTAACCTAATTAGGCGAAATCTCTTACGGCCGCTCAGTTTAAAGTCTTCTTTGGGATTTAGAAGCTCAATTTGTACCGTTGGTGGGAAACTAGATAATTGCAGTTTGTCTTTTGTTTTCGATTGATTTGTTTGAGTAACGGTTGTTGAATCTTTGATTGCACCTAGTTTGTTTATTCTTGAGAACCTTCTCTTCTGATATAAGGCTCACTCAAACTAGATCAAAGGTCAACGTTTCTATGGATCTAAGTCTTTCTAGATCCCTAAGATAGATTCATTGATTTGCCATTATTAACAGACTCCGCTCTGTGCGACAAATTAATAAGGAATCAAGTTTGTTTTTGCAGGTTGTTACTTTGAAGATTAAATCGAAGATTGAAGACTTTGAAGATTTGAAAAACAAGTTGTTGTGAATCATTAAGAAGATACACTAGATCTAGTCCTAAAGAGAACTTCTGTTCTGCTAGGATATTGGGTTTCAAATATCTATTGAGAACTTCGGTTCTGCTAGATATTATCAAAAAAAGAATACTGCTGAAGATGAGTAACTAGGATTTTAGTTTACTTAGTATACTCTACACGAAGTTGCAGGTTTACTTTTTGTAGCGTCTTAATTCATTGAGTATTGAAATGTGGACTAGGTCCCGGGGTTTTTCTACAAGATTGTAGTTTTCCTCGTTAACAAAATTCTGGTGTATGCTTTACTTTATTTCCGCATTATAATTGTTTTTATATTATAATTAAAGTAATTACACTTGTGTTAACTAGGCACTTGATATTTATCTTATAAGGTTTTACTATTATCAAGTGAACACTTTGCTGTTGTATTGTCTCGATTTCATATCCATAGTCGATCACACAAAGTGTATTGAATTTCTCCACTTTCCTAGATATAATTATTCACGTGTTAGGCCAGTTCGGACATTGTGTTGAAATATTCCTTGAGTGATTGTTGCTCCAAGTGGTTTATACACAGTGGGTCTTGTATAGGTTGTGATCAAAATAAATGATTGTGGTGTATTTGGGTAACCTCGTCTTTTCAGTTTGTATTTGTAACACTTTGATAGTTCATGACCTTTGAGTGAACAATATGAGCATGTCAATCTTGAATATAATTCAGGCATCTGAGATGTGCAAGCAGCTAGACACATAGTGGAACTTGAAACATCATACACAGAGTTTCCAAAGAAGGGGTCAATTTTATCTTCCAGATTGGTTGGGTTTTCTTCTGAAAGAATATCAAGATTGATGTGTGTATTGCTACAATTATCAAAATCAATATTTTCACAAATAAGTGCAACGCTTGATTTTTCGTCTTCAATAGAATCATAGTTGTCAGACATTTCATCAAGAGTTGCAGCAAGACCTTTGTTCCCAGTGTATTTATTTCGATTTGGACACTCATTTGCAAAATGACCAAAACCTTTACACTTAAAGCACTGAGGCATATCCTCGTAATCAGTTTCATCAATATCCCTATTTTTAGGAGGAACACGATTATGAGGTTTATCTGACGACTTGGATTTATCTCTCGAAAACCGTTTACTTCTGTTCAAAAGAAGATCCCTAAACTGTCTTGTGATCAACGAGACTGACTTGTCAAGATCTTCATCTGATGAATCATCCTCAGAAAGATCATCTTCAGAGATATAAACACTTTTACTTTTATCAAGTAATTTAGTGTTCTTTAGTTCTTTGAAAGCAACATCCTTACTAGCCTTGGATGTATGATCATGATCAAGGATCTTTAGCTTCCCAACCATAGTATTTATAGAAAGCGTTGCGAGATTATTTCCTTCAACGATGGCTGCTTCTTAGAATCGTATCTAGATGGTAGCGATCTGAGAATTTTCATCACAATGTCCTTTTCAGGAATAGTCTTACCCAATGCAAAAGGTGCATTAACAATTTCAGACACTTTGTGATTAAACTCATCAAACGTTTCTTCATCTGCCATACGAAGGTTTTTCCAATCAGAACTATGGTTTTGAAGCACAGCTTCTTTCTCATTGGTATTTCCTTCAAATACGGTTTCTAAGATATCCCAGGATTCTTTAGAATTTGTGTACATAGTCACATGGTGCTGAAGGTCTGGGGTAATGGTATGTATGATAGCATTCAATCCGTCAGAATTATGCTTTGCAGCAAGAATTTATTCTGGACTATATCTACATATATCCTTCGGTATAGATACATCTCCTTCTGTATTAACCGGAGGATCATAGCCATTAACAACACGTACCCATGTTTGAAAATCACGAGCTTGAAGAAAAGCACGCATAGTAATTTTCCATAATACGAAGTTTGATCCATCGAAGACTGGTGGTACGTTTATGGAGATAGAATTCCTGTCCATAGAGTCAGATCGCTACAAACACAGACTTATAAGGTCTTTAAACGTATTTGTCTGCTCTGATACCAATTTAAAAAGCGGGGGTACAACAACCACACCAAATATTTCGATTAGCAATATGTATGGACTAACTCCAATATACTTTCAAGAGAATCAACTAGACTCAATCTTAATAAAGTATATCAAAGAGTTATAATATCTCGATCTTTGGATTTAGTTCTTACTCAAGCAAATATAAATCTGTGAGTCTAATTAAATACAAGAGAGATAACTTGGATGGTACCAAAGACCAATATCCAAGTGTCAATCAATGTAAATCAACAACCAAAGGTTGGATACTCTAATTGATTGATCTAACGCACAACCTGTGATATTTAAATTATATAACAAAATATAATGCGGAAAAGAAATAACACAGATACCAGAAGTTTTGTTAGCGAGGAAACCGCAAATGCAGAAAACCCCGGGACCTAGTCCAAATTGAACACACATTGTCTGAAGACACTACAGACACTAGCCTACTACAAACTAACTTCGGTATGGACTGTAGTTGAATCCCAATCAATCTCACACTGATCCAAGGTACAGTTGTGCTCCTTACGTCTCTGATCCCAGCAGGATACTACGCACTTGATTCCCTTAGCTGATCTCACCCACAACTAAGAGTTGCTACGACCCAAAGTCGAAGACTTTAATAAACAAATATGTATCATACAAAAAATTCTATTGTAATAGATAAATATGTCTCCCACAGAAATATCTATGATCTTTATTCCGTCATTTGATAAATCAAGGTGGACAGGAACCAATTAATAACCCGGACTTATATTCCCGAAGAACCACCTAGTATTATCAATTACCTCACAATAATCTTAATCGACGCGGCGAAAGAATATATTGTGGAATCACAAACGATGAGACGAAGATGTTTGTGATTACTTTTATATCTTGCCTATCGGAGATATCAATCTCAAGCCAATCGTTACGGTTGTACTCAATACGATAGAAACATCAAGATCAGATCACACAACTACAAGAAAGTAGTATCGGTCTCGCTTCACAATCCCAATGAAGTCTTCAAGTCGTTAACCTACAGGGTCTCGATAGAAACCTAAGGTTAAAGGAGAATAGACTCTAGCTTATACAACTAGTATCACACAGGAGGTGTGGGGATTAGGTTTCCCAGTTGCTAGAGTTCTCCTTTATATAGTCTTTCAAATCAGGGTTTGCAATCAATGTTAGCTTAGTAACAAAGCATTCAATATTAACCATTAGATGAAAACCTGATTAGATTCAAGCTAATATCTTTCAACCGTTAGTTCAAAAACTTAGCTTGTTACACACAAATGAAATGTACGTTTTAGGTTTGTGTAACCGTACCCAAACATGTATATTTGTTGGTTCAACAGTAGTTAATCAAATGGTTAGCCATATGAGCACTTTCATATCAACAATATTTTTCTTCACCGTAACTAGTTCAAATGACTCAAATGAACTAGTTAGAGAGTCATTCAATTACTTAGATCTTATAGAAGTATACAAGACACAATCGAAGCAAAAACGATTTGATTCACTCGAATCGATTCATGAACTTTATAGCCACGGTTTGTAAACTTGCATTCCTTAGTTAATATAAGTATAAGTTCACGAATAATCATTTTTAGAATATAACCAACCTAAGTACGCGGACTAGGTACACGGACTTAAGTACCCGGAATAAGTTTGTAAATAGTTTACAAACTCCAACATATTTTCTCGGGAAGAGAACCTACGACAGTACGCGGACTGGGTTCGCGGACTCTGTTCCGATTTTCCTGAGTAGCAAAGTACGTATACTTTGGTTCAAGGAATAAGGACTTATACATGTATGTGTTACCACACAATGTTTATATCCAACATTGGTTATATAATCTAAACTCTCATTTCAATCATTGAAACATTCTTAGAGGACGTTATATAGTTGTTATTCACAAACCATTTTTCGTCAAAGCCATTTTCAAGTGATTGAAACATAACATGACTTCCATCACTAGGTAAAGATGAACTTGGCCAAAGCGAAAGCTTACCAACACATATTTCGAGAAATAGATAAGCGAGATAAACTCGGCTCGAAATAGCAAATGTGTATAATCAAAGTCTATATAGCAAAACGACTTTTGTCTCAAGATAGGAGATAAAGTAGATAGAATTTTGAGTGATAGATAAGTTCAAGTGTCCACATACCTTTTAGTCGATGACGTTCCACCAGTTCCTTGAGTAGTTCTTCATCTTTTATGATGATCGCCATGGAGTTCTTGAGCTCAACTACACTTTCTTTCCTAGTCCGAGACTTTGCTATAATAGACTAGAAATCAAGACTTATATTTTTAATCACTAACATTGACAAACACGCTTGAGATAGCAACGCATGCGAGTTCGACCGAGCAGTGCTCTAACACAAACACTAAAAGATCTAAAAATTTGTGTTTGGTGCGATCCAACCTATAAGAATTGAATCTAATGACTGATTCAGTTAACATAGAGCAAGAAGATGATATACTTCAGAAAGTCAATTTTTTCAAATCCTGATAAACAACTCAATATTGTTAGTTCACTGGTTGAACATAACTCAGGAAATATTAACCACAATGTGTTAATAAGAAAACAAACACCTGTGACACACAAGTCAGATTCAGATGACAGTGATGGGATTAAATTTTTCATAAAGCTTGATGAAAAATATAATCTAAAAGATAATATACATTATCCATCTGTCGAAAGGATTATCAAAGATTCTTTGATAAAAATTAGGTCATGAAGAAGCTGTGCCTCAAATATTTTTTTTTGAAATTCATGAACCTCCTAACATGATGATAATCACATCTAGTCTATGTCAAGATGAAAATACTGTCCATTTTCTCTTGAAACTGAATCTGAAAATTCTGACAATGATCCTAAAGTCAGAAAAGATTTATAAGTTAAGACAAGGATATGTGATTCTATCTCTCAGAATATCTTAATTAATAAACAACATATGGATTCTAATAGTTTAACCACTTACAAGAATCAAAAGATGTGTTTCAAATCATAATCCTATGACTAATATCCAATCAAGAAAAGCTGTCATTTATTGTGACAAGGATTATTTCTCTGAAGGTAGCAAAGATCAGCTTAAAAGCACACAAACAAATGATTTTAGATCATATTGTTTTGTTTGTGATCTTCTGTAAAAATCAGAATCAAGGAAACAATCTCATCAAAAGATGTTGTCACATTCCAAGGAGTATCTGGGTCGATATAAGAGTTCTGCTCAACTCATGACTTAAAAGGTTTCCGAAAAAGCGGGGGTCTAACAACCACACCAAATATTTCGCTTAGCAATCTGTAAGGACTAACTCCAATATATTTTCAAGAGAATCAACTACACAGTCAAACTCAATCTTAAGAAAAGTATATCAAAGAGTTATATCTCAATTTCTCAATTCAATCCGCAATAAAACAAATAGGAATTTGCGAGCCTGATTGAATATAAGAAATAACTTGGACGGTATCAAAAACCAATATCCAAGTGTCAATCAATTTATATCAACAACCAAAGGTTGGATTGTCTAATTGATTGAACTTACGGACAACCTGTGATATTGTAGATGGGGAAAAATGATTTGATGGTTTTTAAGGAATTGAGGAGACGACCGTACGGAGGAGACTCCTCGAACCGAGCGAAATGTTAAACCTCACACAGATGCACCGCTGCAAAGCGGGTGCTTTAGATTCGAGAGATCAATCTGTAGTACTCCGGCCTAAATCAAGACAATGACCGTTCCAGAGTAAATTCGGTCACAAGAGAGGATGGGTTGATCTGTAGGAGGGAAGCTGGGAAATGTGTGGAATCAATGGTAATCAAAGATTGTGGGTGTATGAATTCTGAATATGATAAGCTCTGAATGATTGAAATTGATCAATTAAGAGTAGTTGCTCAATTGATGAGTTGATGAGACGTGAGATTGATGATACTGTTGATGCCGATCCTTCAATCATGATTCAGAGACTTATTTTATATTGCTGGAATTTTAGACACCATGACCCCATGAAGTGTGACATTCGATGGAATCAAGGATTGGGGAAGTGGAGATCGTGTTTGAAACCAGTTGCTCAACGTGTGGAGACTTGGTCGATTTTCCACCCACTACCTCGTCAATTCCTTCAACTGATTGCACGACTTGCTCACATTCCATCATGTGTTTGAACACACGTGTCGTAGACCGCCAGACCAAAACCCTAAGTGATATTCCCCCAAAGTGACACGATTGACGTCTCGTGGTATGTTAGTCAATTGATGACTTTATGGTTTGATGGGACGATGAGTCCATGTAGTTGCTGAGTTGAACATGATGTTCTGAAACTCATGAATTGAACATGTCATGAGACAGAGGTATAGTTCTTACGATGAAGTGAGCGAGTATTGCTCATTCGATGGATCGTTGAATATTGATTGTTGAACCAATATTCCTTGGTTTGAGCAAATATTTATCATCTGAGCGAGTGTTGATCATGTGATGAATTGTTGAATATATGATCGTCTGAGCATGTGTTGCTCATCTGATGGATTATTGGCAGCGTACCAAAAATATTAATTAGAATACTGGATTTGGAACCGAGCATAATTAATAAAATTAATGACCATGAGGTCGTCGTAAAATTATTAAGGTTGGAATCTGGAATGATGATCCTTGGATTCAGAAACCCTAATTTGATCAATTGATGATCAATTCATGGTTCGTCAGAAGTTTAACCATGGGATGAAGGAGGGAACGACTATATGGGACCGTGGATCAACCATGTAGTTTCCATATGCTCACGTGAGAAAATACAAAGAACTCCTGAAGAGTTGACGATTTGTTGGTGAAAGAATGATTAAATGCTAGTTTAATCATTTATTCGAAAATGCTCGTCTGAGCCTTAGGTGAGAAAACCTAATTAATTATGACGGAGTGAGGGACCGACCATGGGGTCATGAAACCGGCCCTGGGTAGTCACGTGACCGCCTGATGATCACTTCATGAAAATCCAAAGTATTTGGAAGAGTCTTGGTCCTAATACGTGC
This sequence comes from Papaver somniferum, assembly GCF_003573695.1. Lineage (NCBI taxonomy): Eukaryota > Viridiplantae > Streptophyta > Magnoliopsida > Ranunculales > Papaveraceae > Papaver > Papaver somniferum. Next base: position 4,130,865 of record NW_020645971.1, on the reverse strand, counting down.
AATTGTGCAAATTAGGTCAAAACTGTGAAAATTGATGGGACCGGCTTCTGTAAGCCAAAGAGCCAATATTGGTCGATAAAGATAACATTCTCGTGTCCCCAAGATGTCCGTGTCTCAGTTCTGAGAATTTTGATATTTTCTGACGTGTAGTTGAGCGTACATTCGAGAAAATATGCCAAAATTAGGGTTTCGCTGAAATTGAGGAAAACACCATGAGATGATGGAAAACAATTATAAAATAAAGGAATGAGGAGGCATGGGACCGTGAAACCAAGGTATGGTCGGCCAGTCGTGACCACGGTCCCGTGGTGCCTTTCCCTTAATTTTATAATATTTTTCATGATTTTATGAAAATATCATGGATTTAAAGAGTTTTGATGAATTTAGGGAGTTTCCCTGAAGTGAAGGAGTTTTCATGAGTTCAAGGAAGCAAAAATATTAAAATAATAAAAACAAGGGTGTGTGGGGCCGTGGGAGGCATGGCTGGCCGGCTAGGGCCCGATCTCACGTGTTTTCATAATTTTATATATATTTTTAATGTATTTTTCATGATTTGAGAGAATTTTTCCTAATTTCAGAGAAATACCATGAAATCAAGGAATTTGATAAATTCAAGGAAAATAAAATAAATAATAATAAAATAAAGGGGCGTGTGGGACCGGCTAGGCATGGCCGGCCGGCTAGGGACCGGTCCCGCGAGTTTTTCATAATTTTATATTATTTATTTCCTAATTTTTGCAAAATACCATGAAATCAAGGAGTTTTTTCATGAAATCAGAGAAATAATAATAATAATAATAATAAAATAATGAGGAACCATAATGTGTGGGGCCGGATGGGACCAAGACATGGCCGGTTGGCCAATGGTCACGCCCCATACTATTTTTTTTTAATTTTATATTATTTTCATGGGTTTATGAAAACACCATGAAGCCGAGGAGTTTCCTCGAGACGAAGGAGATTTGATAAAATGAGAGAATTTTCATCAAATCATGGAAAATAATAAAACTGCATTAAAAATATAAAACTGGCGTGGGATTGACCACTACACGGTCGGTCGGTCGTGTGTCCGTGCTCCCAGCACCCTGGTCAATATTTTTAATTATTTATTATTTTCTTCCCTATTTTGCATAGGTTCATCGTTTCGTTGTATTTTGAAATACTCGTTCGTGCGGTGATTGTTAGTGTATCGTCGTTGAATACACCTTCACCATTTGAATCGGGGCTTACTTAGAGGTAGCTCAGACGCCCGGTTGTTGATTATTTATTACTAATTGTGGATTTCTATGGAGAGTAATTCACAAAACTGAGTAATAAGATGTTTATTATTAATTCATAAGATCAGCTGAGGATTCGACTATGAATTCAGAATAATAAAGTGAGCATTACCATTCCATGGGATCGTAGATTCGACCATAGAATCCGAGTAATTAAGTTTTATCTATTACCATTTATGAGACCAGTTGTGGATTCGATCATGAAATAGGAGTAATGAGATAACATGGTTATTGTTATTCTATGAGATCAAGCCGTGGATTCGATCATAGAATCAGAACAATTGTTTATTGCCATTCCATGGGACCAGTCGTGGATTCGACCATGGAATAGGAGAAATTGTTATTGCCATTCCATGGGACCAGTCGTGGATTCGACCATGGAATAGGAGCAATAATAGATTATTCTGGGAATTCAGTAGTGAATGTCACGGCAGACTTAATCTTAATTAGGAATAATTAACTTTGTGGTTCCATACTAGCAGAGCAAGCTGTCTAGGAGCATTAGTTATCCCGATATGAGATTTTCGGTAGGTCATATCCTTTATATAGTCAGGGTAAACTTGTTGTTTGTTCCTGAAGACGTTATCGCTCTATACTAGCAGAGCAAGCTGTCTAGGAGCCGTCCATCTCGTGATACTATATAGAAATAATCACTGAAAGTGTTCATTATTCATGAGATATGTCGTTGTCCAGTCGTGAGACTACATATCTACATGTACTCTGAGAGAAAGTACTCTCCGTTGAGAATCCAATGAGAGACCCGTGTCTCAATACTCACGTCTGATTGCTGGATCAGAGTTTCGTATAATTATGAGCTTACGATTTTACCCCTTGTCGAAAATCCACCATCTACATTAAGTCCCCTGCTTACTGAGGAAAGATGTGTTCCTTAGTCAGCATTAAATGGTGATTTTCCGGCCATAAATAATAATACCAGTAATTGAACTTTGTCGTAAGTTGAGACATTACCGGATTTAGAGAGCATGAGAAAACCACGACTTGGTGAAGGATTCAATGTCATGATTGGAGCGTCGTTTGATGAGCATAAATTGGTGTTGAACCACTGGTTTGGACGATGGTACCATGGTCGTTTAGGATTTGCGTGCCGGGCCCAATAAGGAAATCCTTAGAAAATTAGGTTTTGGAAATAAAATTGATATAAAAGGAATTAATCCTTTTTTTCTTCACGGCCAGTGCTTTGATCCCTTCATCATCTTCACGCTCGTTCGCAGGGGAGGAGGAAAATTTCCTGACGTCGGAGCCGCCGCCGAAGTCCGGCCATTTTCCGGCCGACCGACCAGGTAATTTTTTTTTTTTTTTTTTTGATGTTTGCTGATGCTTGCATGAATTTCATGGACTGATCATGTTGAAATCATATATTTGTGTACGTTTTGGTGTGAGTTTTTTATGAAAAAACCTCGTTTCGAAAACGTATGTTCGTTTGATCGTTAGTTTTGAAAACTAACAATAATCCCTGATTTAGAAGAGATTTTTTTTTTGTATGAACCTAGGTCCAGTGATAAAACTTAGTTTATGAGCTTTCATGTGTACCAAGGTTTTATCATAAAAGAATTGAATTTTCACGAAATCGACATAAACCTTCGTTTTAAAGACAAATAACGACGACACGAAGGAAAATATATATTATGAACATGTGTCCAGTGATAAAATTTTGTTTATGATCTTTCATGTAAATACAAAACTTTATCATATGTATAAATTGTGAGCTTTCACAATATTTTGAAATAAACCTTCGTTTTAAAGACAAATAACTACGATACGAAGGAAAATATATATTATGAACATGTGTCCAGTGATAAAATTTTGTTTATGATCTTTCATGTACATATAAAACTTTATCATATGTGTAAATTGTGAGCTTTCACAATATTTCGAAATAAACCTTCGTTTTAAAGACAAATAACGACGATACGAAGGAAAATATATTATTTATTATTTATTTTATATATATGCAGCCGTGACATATATTGTGCAAAATATGATGATATATTGTTTTTGCATGCATTTGCTCTCATTAGATAAAATCCTTGAGATTTTATGTGAGCAATTTGGCATTAATTGTTGTTTCGAAAAATCAAAACGTGGGTTTTGAGGAACCTTCGAAGATTGACAATACATTTATGATGAAATATTTTATTGTTATAAACTTCATAGGTCAGTTTTTTGAATGTTCACATTATGAAAATTGTGTCCGTGATTTCATGAAAAATCAGTTTCGGAAATTAAATAAAGTTTCGTTCGTTTTTGCAGTTTTCGAAGAGACGGACGATTTTGAGGTGTTAACTCTAGCATTACTATCACTATTGTTAGTGGAAGTATAAAAGGTAAGAGTTAAGAGTTACCATTTTTGCTTGTATTTCCTTGATTTATTTCTGGACGGCATACTGAAGTAGAATGTAGTGTGAACCTTTTCAGCTACTCAGCAAAGATGACCAATTCCCAAGGTGACGACGCCTCGAGGGAAGAGATGTGCGTTGATGATGATATCTCTAGAGATGAGACATGCATGGATGAAACTTCTGTTGGGGGAGACGAAGACGAAACCCCTGGGATTAAGAATGTCCCGAACATAGATGATGCATTCTTTGAAAAAGATATTCCAGGAGTTGAGCAACATTTGAAATCCCCAGTGTATCGTCTTTTGGTAAATCCCAGAACTGCTACTCAGAAAAAATTGGTAAATCCTAAGACAGTGATTCAATTTTGTCTTGAACGAGGGATCTTCACCTCATCAATCATAGAGTTTGAGCTTTCTCGACGACCTTTGGAGAAATTTGCCGGCTGGGCGAGGCATATGTTGGGTTTTCCTCATGTGAGGACTATGCTCGACCAGGCGCAGGTGACGAGAGCTATTCAAGCTTCTGGAGAGTTGTTCATTTATCATGATGCAAGTGGTATTGTGGCTCTGTTTGCTCGCTGGTGCATTCCCACTCACACTTTCATATGTAGCTGGGGAGAGTTTACCATTACCTTGGAAGACGTGGCAGCTCTGATGCATCTCCCAATCACGGTCAATCTTCCTGGGGATCTTTCAGATGAGGAGACCGCCGTTTCTCATGTCTTGACAGCTGTAATGGAGAAAGCGAATAAGGCTGGTAGTAAAGGATGTTATGCTTCCTGGTTGACACACTGGTGTCCCAAAGACGAGGTTTCTGATAAACCCATCGACGGTATGTTACCCATTGCTGCTTTCTTATGTTTATGGTTGTCCAGAGACGTTTTTGAAGATAGTGGAAACTTGTTGAAGCCTTTTGTGATTCCCTTTGCTATTAAGATGGCTCAAGGTGGGCAACTTCCGCTAGGTAGTTTATTCTTAGGCTCCTTGTATTACAACCTGGACTCCTTGATTATAGACTCCAGTGTGTCGAACAGCTCTATGAAGATTGAGTTTTATGCCAACACGATGTTTCTTCAAGCTTTGATGTGGGAGCACATTAAGAATTATGCACCTATTCCACGTAATGTTCTGCAAGGACCGAATACTGATGCGCGCCATACTTTCCCTGAGAAAGATAATGCTAGGATCATGCATTGGTCCACAAAGCAGCCTCGTTCTAAAATACGCTTCATTGATGTGTTAGATGAAGAATATGAGTTCAATTTTCGCCCGTGGGCGTCAGTCCCTGATTATGTTTCTCAGCCGATGACTTTCAATACTGGAGAAAGCACGAGTTTGACGTCTGGTGCGCATCTGAGTGATGGCGAAAGATCTTTCATGTTGAGTTGCACCCCTAGTCATTTGCTATCAGCCACGTTTGGAGAGCTTTCAGTGGAGGAGTATAATATTGATAGAGCAGCTCGACAAATGGGTATGGATCAGTGTGTTCCAACCATACGGAGAAGGAAGCCATCAGTTGAGCAACTCAAGACTCATTTGGATCATACTCACGTGGAAGGGAGTAGCTACTGGTTTCCTGGTTCTGATAGATTCGCCTATGTAACCCCCAGGTTATGTAGAATTATGGGATCAGAAACTTGGGCGTTTGCGTGGCTTTGTAAGATTTCCTAGACCTCCATTCAAGGATCTTCCTTCGGCTGAGATGATTTCCAGTCGACCAAGATTGAAGTATCTTTCTGGTGATAAACGAAAGTCGTCTCCAGGATTCTCTCAGGTATGTTTCTTCATATAATCTTCACGAAATTATAAGAACTGTATTCTGATTATATTACTGGATTTCAACACAGGACGGTCGTAATATATGACCTCGAATCGGTGTAGATTTCTCGGAGACTGAGGCGGTTATTCATGGCGGAGAAGGCAGGCATAAAGGTTATAAGCTGTTACCTAATACCGTAAAGTCCCCAATTGGTGCTTTAGTGAGTTTCCAATATTTTCCTCGTTGTGACTCTTTCTCGCCCATATTATTAGGATCTTGAAACCGATATTGTTATTCCGTTGCAAAATTTTTCTCCATCAAGTATTGATGGTCTTCGGTTCTCCGCCTTTGAGCAAGCAATTCCTGACTTGAGCGATGAAGGAGAAGCTGTAAGTATCTCTTCACATGTTCGATTATGATGCTTTATTGATGAAACACTAATTGTTTGAGAATATGTTCAGAAGGATGTCGTTATGGAGATGGAAAGTGCTGCCACTCGACCGTCTCTTGAGAATAGAGACACAGGCGGTGCTAAGGATTTGGAGCTGAATGGAAGTAATGATCCTCCCATCGTTGACACGGACAATCCCAACTCCTTGAATGCTTTGGATACCCCTAAAGTAAGTATAAAAGTGCTGATTTTTGAATGAATGAATGTGAATCCATGTGCGTATATGAAAACTCAGTTAAATTTCGTCGTCAGAAAATTCGGAACCCATCTTTTTAGTAGAAATGTCGTAGAATCTTCGTCCGGAATCGTATTTTGATGATCTGCATGTGAAAATTCAAGTACGGAAAATTTCCAAGCTTTATGAAAGAAGCTTTTTAAGTTTTGAGCACGTTCAGGGCCTGAAAAAGGAGAAATAGTAAACTTCCAGGAGACTTCCAGGACTTTTTCAGATTGCGCATCACTTGATATTTTGGCCACATCTACTTGCTCGTTCATCGGATTGTCATTAAATTTTTACATGTCGTAGAGGACATCCATACGAAGATAATGGTATGTGAACCATCCTCAAATTCCTTGTAGATTGCTCCCAGTTCGTCTCTTAGTACAGAGCAGAGTTCAGTTTCTTCAGACGGACTCATCGTAAAACGTGTTTTCATGACTTTTATGTTATTTGCGCGTGCCTTGAATGTATTATGATGAACCTTGATGATGTTGCCTTGCTGGTATACTGTTTTTCATAATATCCTTTGGATTCGTGACTCTAACCTCATGTAATCTTCGTATTAGGTGCTAAATACCGAAGTTGAGGACACTGGAGCCAACGATGATAACTCTAACCATTCTGGAGTTATTGATGAAGAGACAACCATCCCTGAACTTCAAGGCCATGAGAAGGTCGCTACTGATGTTATAGAAACCCAGATGGTTGTTGCCTCAGTGATAGGAGAAACCGAGACAGCAACGGAGAATACCGAAGGAATTATTGCTTTGGTTGTGGAAGCCGCTCCAGTGACTGAGAACCGTATAATAGTGTATGAATATCCAACTGAAGGATGCTTTTGATCCTCCATTTGACACTTCACTCCCAAATCATGAACTGATCGGTGGATTCAACATTCCCATTGGATATGCACGCTTGTACGAGATAATATGGAAGAAGTTTGGCCACATGATCGTTGACAGGAATCCTGGGCGTGCTTATGATTTAACCATGCAAGTAGGCGTTATCTTGCGTGTCGTGAGTGATATGCGTGCCAGACTTAGGAATATTGTGACTTCAGATATACTCTTTGATTGGGAGTTTAACTTGGAGAATTCAGAGAGACTTGGCCTCAACGTGAAATGGCTTCTCAAGCAAATAAACGTTATCAAGGATTCATGTGAGAAGAACAGACCCTTTCCCAATGATGCTGTGAAGGAGAAGGAGGACAAGATTTCCAAGATGACCGAGGAGTTGAACAAGGACAGGGCGGCTTTGCAAATCTTGAAGGATGCTGATGAGCGAAAGCCTTTTCTTGCTGATTTCCTTTGATTATCTCTTGAACTTCTGAACTTCTGAGAGATGTGAGGTTTATACTTGGGTTTTGATATTTAGATGGTTTTGGATTGACTGATGGTTAAGGATTTTTTTGTAGATTTGATAGAGATTTTCTTTTACGAAATATGAACTGAATTTTGATAGATTGCTGAATTCAAATACTACTTGCAAGTATTGCAAACGTTTTTGAGGAATTGAAATACAAATGAGATAAAATCCTAAATGTTAAATCCAAACTCCATGAATGCTTCGAACGCCCAATACCTCAAATGTCTAATAATTTCAGATAAACGCCTGGAGCCAATTTTCGTGAATTACTGGCAGGGTTCTGCCATCTGTGTTGATCAATTTGTAGTATCCTCCGGCCACAGACTTAGCGACCATGAATGGTCCTTCCCAATTGGAGTTCCTTGTATAATGAAGACCGCGTTGAACTGCTTTGAGAACCAGGTCCCCTTCATGAAACTTGTTATGCTTGGTCGATCGTTCCTTGAATATCTTCCGCTGATTCGGAATTCCCTGTTTGATGGAATTCCACGATTGTGGCACATATGGACACTCGCGCGGAAGAGAGTATCCAACATAGTGTTGATCATGCTTATCCAGGTCTTCAACAATAAACCTCTAGATGGAGTGACCGATTTGAAGAAGTTCTGAACCCAACCATTGGGTGTAATATTGCTGAGGTAAAGTTACCCACTCGTAACTTTTGATGACTGCTAAATTGTTCATGGGGAGAAGTCCCTGAACCATAGTAGCGTATCTGAACATTGGTAATATTGGAGCATGAGGAGGAATAAGACTTTCCTGAGCTCGAAACCTTATGACAAAGGTGTGCGGATTTTCTCCAAGTTCCTGTGTAAGTCCCATCAGAGTTTTTACTTCTTCCTGATGCCCAAACGGTGGTGCGTCCTCTGCTTCGTCTTCCGACTCGGAATCCTTGTCGATGACAGGATGTGTTGAAGGCATCATTATCCTTCCAGCATGAATCCAAGTTCTTCCAAGGACCATGTCGTATCTAGGGTCTTCCCGGATTATGAAAAACTTGTCCTTAGTGCAGATCAATCTTTCCGTAACTTTGAGAATGATGAAGACGTATGCGTATCTGGATATTCCTTCGTGGTCCCTGATTGCTATGGGAGCGTGGGTGGCTTCCTGTCGAGTAATACCATCAACTCTAAGAGTTTCAAAGGGATGATGTTGACAGCGGTACCAACATCGACGAACGCCCTCTTGAACTCATTTCCTTTAATGTGCACTTTGGTGAGCAGTCCCCGGTCATACATTTCTTTGTCGGTGGTTGAAGGTTCGGTGGTGGCCTCTTGGGTCAGCAGACGTTTTCCGGACACGATGTGATTCAGTGCAGCAAACATGTCTTTCCTTTGAGATTTCGAAAGATACAACAACTCACAGACATGTTCGATCATATATTGGACCACTTCATTGATAGGAGGTTCAGAGATGGTAAAAGTTCTGACTGGGAGGGGTTTTTTGTGTACTCCCTCAGTCCCCAGGTTGATCTCTCCTGATTCGACCTTTTCTTTGAATATGCGCTTCAAAATTTTGCAATCACTTGTGGGATGGCTGACGTATCTATGGAAGCGGCAATACCAAGGATTTTCCATGGCTTCTTCAGTTGGTTCCTTCTTGACATAAGGCAATTTGATTGCACCATCTTGGATCCAGGCATCGAGTAGTTCATTAACTTCTTTCATTGAACAGGGAAAATCAGGTGCTTCTGGATCTTCCGTATGCTGAGGATGGACTTTCGAATTCTCCTTCTTGTGTGCCTTTAAAGGGGTGGAGGAAGTCTGCTTGTGCTGTGGTTCTGCTTTTCACTTACTCCCTTTTGCGACAGCATTTGTTGAAGGTTGCAGGTTGTACTGCTTGTTGACCAAACGCCTGCTTCCTCGAGTGTCTTTTGAATCCTCAGTCTTTGTAGACTTTGTTCTTTCCAAAAGAGCGGGTTGCAGTGGTTGCCGACCTTTTCGCAGCTTCGTGAAGCTCTGAGAAAGTTTGGAATTGAAAATTCTCCAGCAAGGCCCTATAGACCGGGAGCATGGCATTGATGCACAAGTCCGCCAATTGTTGCTCCGTTACGTTTGGGTCATGACAATCCAGGGCTTGGACTCTAAACCTTTTCACATAAACATTGGGATTTTCACTGACCCTCTGAAACATTCTTCCAAGGTCGGAGAGGGTGACTTGTTCTGACACGAATAAGTATTTCCTGTAAAATGCATTAACCATTTCTCCCCAATAGTTGGTATTCCCTGGTGCGATGTTGTTATGCCAGGTGTATGCCCTGCCTTTCATAGATTTTGAGAATTCCTTGAGACGAACGACATGATTATGTTCATGTTCTCCCAGGGCTTCGAGAAAACGAGAGACATGTTCCCGAGCATTGCCAATTCCATCATACAAGGTGAAAGTTGGAGAAACGTAACCTTTGGGGAGTGGAATCCTCTACGTAGCGGCAGGATAAGGAGGTTGATGACGATGGACATGCGATGTCTTGTCTTTTCCACGGTTCTCCAAGAGGCACTCCAGATCCTCGCGAGTCATGAAGTTTGATGATCCCTTCGCTGATGAGTTATCTGCAGCAGTTTTGCGTACTTCGTCGTCTTCTACTGTATGGATTGGAATTACTTCAGGATCGTCGTCTGAGGATTTCTCCTTCTCCTTTCCCTTCTCTTGAGTTTTCTCTGACATCTTGTCAGTAATAGTTTTGAGATAATTACACAGCTCCTTCTGTGTAGCAGCCATGTCAGTCTGATTCTTCGCAAGAGTCTCATGCGCTTTGATAAAATCAGCAATGGTAGGTGGGGGATCTCCTCTGACTTCTTCAGGGTGTCTTCCGGACAGTGGATGACCTTCGACGTGAGTAGGAGTAATGTCACCACCATCAGTGTTGGAGGTCGGAATTGTCTCCGGGATATTCTGATTGTTGTTGTTGCGAGTGCTAGCACGGTTTGTGTTAGGATTCGTAACTGAACTTGACCTGAGATCAACCATCTTGTGAAATTGTGAGATTGCAACCGAGAGAATGATCTCCCACTGTGGTTTCCAATCTGTAGATGGGGAAAACGATTTGCTGGTTTTTAAGGAATTGAGGAGACGACCGTACGGAGGAGACTCCTCGAACCTAGCGAAATGTTAAACCTCACACGGATGCACCGCTGCAAAAGGGGTGCTTTATATTCGAGAGATAAATCTGTAGTACTCCGGCCTAAATCAAGACAATGACCGTTCCAGAGTAAATTCGATCACAAGAGAGGATGGGTTGATTTGTAGGAGGGAAGCTGGGAAATGTGTGGAATCAATGGTAATCAAAGATTGTGGGTGTATGAATTCTGAATATGATAAGCTCTGAATGATTGAAATTGCTCAATTGAGAGTAGTTGCTCAATTGATGAGTTGATGATATCGTGTTGTCGATGAGACATGAGATTGATGATACTGTTGATGTTGATCCTTCAATCATGATTCAGAGACTTATTTATATTGCTGGAATTTTAGACACCATGACCCCATGAAGTGTGACAGTTGATGGAATCAAGGAGTGGGGAAGTGGAGATCGTGTTTGAAACCAGTTGCTCAACGTGTGGAGACTTGGTCGATTTTACACCCACTACCTCGTGAATTCCTTCAACTGATTGCACGACTTGCTCACATTTCATCGTGTGTTTGAACATACGTGCCGTAGACCGCCGGACCAAAACCCTAAGTGATATCCCCCCAAAGTGACATGATTGACGTCTCGTGGTAGTTAGTCAATTTATGACTTCGTGGTTTGATGGGACAATGAGTCCATGTAGTTGCTGAGTTGAACATGATATTCTGAAACTCATGAATTGAACATGTCATGAGACAGAGGTATAGTTCTTACAATGAAGTGAGCGAGTATTTCTCATTCGATGGATCGTTGAATATTGATTGTTGAACCAATATTCCTTGGTTTGAGAAAATATTTATCATCTGATCAAGTGTTGCTCATGTGATGAATTGTTGAATATTTGATCGTCTGAGCATGTGTTGCTCATCTGATGGATTATTGGCAGCGTACCAAAAATATTAATTAAAATATTGGTCGTTGAACCGAGCATAATTAATAAAACTAATGACCATGAGGTCTTCGTAAAATTATTAAGGTTGGAATCTGGAATGATGATCCTTGGATTCAGAAACCCTAATTTGATCAATTGATGATCAATTCATGGTTCGTCAGAGGTTTAACCATCGGACGAAGGAGGAAGCGACTACATGGGACCGTGGATCAACCATGTAGTGTCCATATGATCACGTGAGCAAATACAAAGAACTCCTGAAGATTTGACGATTTGTTGGTGAAAGAATGAATAAATGCTGGTTTAATCATTTATTCGAAAATGCTCGTCTGAGCCTTAGGTGAGAAAACCTAATTAATTATGACGGAGTGAGGGACCGACCATGGGGTCATGAAACTGGCCCTGGGTAGTCACGTGACCGCCTGATGATCACTTCATGAAAATCCAAAGTGTTTGGAAGAGTCTTGGACCTAATACGTGCAATTGTGCAAATTAGGTCAAAACTGTGAAAATTGATGGGACCGACTTCTGTAAGCCAAAGAGCCAATCCTGGTCGATCAAGATAACATGCTCGTTTCCCCAAGACGTCCGTGTCTCAATTCTGAGAATTTTGATATTTTCTGACGTGCAGTTGAGCGTCCATTCGAGAAAATATGCCAAAATTAGGGTTTCACTGAAACTGAGGAAAACACCATGAGATGATGGAAAATAATTATAAAATAAAGGAATGAGGAGGCGTGGGAACGTGAAACCAAGGTATGGTCGGCCAGTCGTGACCACGGTCCCGTGGTGCCTTTCCCTTAATTTTATAATATTTTTCATGATTTTATGAAAATATCATGGATTTAAAGAGTTGTGATGAATTTAGGGAGTTTCCCTGAAGTGAATGAGTTTTCATGAGTTCAAGGAAGCAAAAATATTAAAATAATAAAAACAAGGGCGTGTGGGGCCGTGGGAGGCATGGCCGGCCGGCTAGGGCCCGGTCCCACAAGTTTTCATAATTTTATATATATTTTTAATGTATTTTTCATGATTTGAGGGAATTTTTCCTAATTTGAGAGAAATACCATGAAATCAAGGAATTTGATAAATTCAAGGAAAATAAAATAAATAATAATAAAATAAAGGGGCATGTGGGACCGGCTAGGGCCCGGTCCCTCGAGTTTTTCATAATTTTATATTATTTATTTCCTAATTTTTGCTAAATACCATGAAATCAAGGAGTTTTTTCATGAAATCAGAGAAATAATAACAATAATAATAAAATAATGAGGAACCATAAGGTGTGGGGCCGGCTGGGACCAAGGCATGGCCGGTTGGCCAATGGTCACGTCCCACACTATTTTTCCTTAATTTTATATTATTTTCATGGGTTTATGAAAACACCAAGAAGCCGAGGAGTTTCCTCGAGACGAATGAGATTTGATAAAATGAGAGAATTTTCATCAAATCATGGAAAATAATAAAAATGCATTAAAATATAAAACTGGCGTGGGATTGACCACTACACGGTCGGTCGGTCGTGTGTCCGTGCTCCCAGCACCCTGGTCAATATTTTAATTATTTATTATTTTCTTCCCTATTTTGCATAGGTTCATCGTTTCGTTGTATTTTGAAATACTCGTTCGTGCGGTGACTGTTAGTGTATCGTCGTTGAATACACCTTCACCATTTGAATCTGGGCTTACTTAGAGGTAGCTCAGACGCCCGGTTGTTGATTATTTATTACTAATTGTGGAATTCGGTGGAGAATAATTCACAAAACTGAGCAATAAGATGTTTATTATTAATTCATAAGATCAGCTGAGGATTCGACTACGAATTCAGAATAATAAAGTGAGCATTACCATTGCATGGGATCGTAGATTCGACCATAGAATCGGAGTAATTAAGTTTTATATATTACCATTTATAAGACCAGTTGTGGATTCGATCATGAAATCGGAGTAATGAGATAATATAGTTATTGCTATTCTATGAGATCAAGCCGTGGATTCGATCATAGAATCAGAACAAATGTTTATTTTCATTCCATGGGACCAGTCGTGGATTCAACCATGGAATAGGAGTAATTGTTATTGCCATTCCATTGGACCAGTCGTGGATTCGACCATGGAATACGAGCAACAATAGCTTATTCTGGGAATTCAGTAGTGAATGTCACGGCAGAATTAATCTTAATTAGGAATAATTAACTTTGTGGCTCTATACTAGCAGAGCAATATGTCTAAGAGCATTAATTATCCCGATATGAGCTTGTCGGTAAGTCATATCCTTTATATAGTCAGGGTAAACTCGTTGTTTGTTCCTGAAGACGTTATCGCTCTATACTAGCAGAGCAAGCTGTCTAGGAGCCGTCCATCTCGTGATACTATATAGAAATAATCACTGAAAGTGTTCAGTATTCATGAGATATGCCGTTGTCCAGTCGTGAGACTACATATCTACATGTACTCTGAGAGAAAGTACTCTCCGTTGAGAATTCGATGAGAGACCCGTGTCTCAATACTCACGTCTAATTGCTGGATCAGAGCTTCGCATAATTATGAGTTTACGATTTTATCCCTTGTCGAAAATCCACCATCTACAGATATTTTAATTATATAAACAAATATAATGCGGAAATGAAATAACACAGACACCAGAAATTTTGTTAATGAGGAAACCCAAAATGCAAAAAAACCCCGGGACCTAGTCCAGATTTGAACACCACACTGTATAAAGTCGCTACACACACTATCCTAATACAAGTTAACTTTGAACTGGAATGTAGTTGAGCCTTAACCAATCTCACACTGATCAAGGTGCAATTGCATTCCTTACGCCTCTTGAAACACGCCGAATTATGCACACTTGATCCCTTAGCTGATCTCACCCACAACTAAGAGTTGCTACGACCCAAAGTTGAATACTTGATAAACAAATCTGTTTCACACAGAAAAGTCTATTGAATAGATAAATATGTCTCCCACAGATATACCTACGAGTTTTATTCCGTTTTTTGATAAATCAAGGTGAACAAGAACCAATTGATAAACCAGACTTATATTCCCGAAGAACAGCCTAGTATTATCAATCACCGGACAATAATCTTAATCGATTAACGAAACAAGATATTGTGGAATCACAAACGATGAGACGAAGATGTATGTGACTACTTTTCAATCTTTCCTATCGGAGAATAAATCTCGAGTAAATCTTAAAGAAAATAGCACTCAATCACAATAGAAAAGAGCAAGATCATAACACGCAACTACAGAGAAAATAGTTGGATCTGGCTTCACAATCCCAATGAAGTCTTCAAGTCGTTAACCTACGGGGTTTTGGAAAACCTAAGGTTAAAGGAGAATCGACTCTAGTCGCAACTAGTATCACACAAGAGGTGTGGGGATTAGGTTTCCCAGTTGATAGAGTTCTCCTTTATATAGTCTCCAGATCAGGGTTTGCAATCAATGTTACCTTGGTAACAAAGCATTCAATATTAATGCTACAATTGGTTCGAACGTTCTATGACCAATTTGAACTGACATTCCTGGAAGAATTCACAAGGAGAGTACTAAAACCAATAGGTTTAGACATCCGAATATCGATTACACCTTTGAGAATCAAACCCAAGGTATGTTGAAGGCGACCAAGGTGATTGTCATTCAGCTTCAGTTTTCTCTTTCGTTGAACTTGTCCTTTTGAATTACAAAAAAGACATACTTTATGATCACCAGAGTGATTAGAGTGTGTAGCATTAGAAACATTATTTGGAGATTTCTTCCTTCCATGAGACAAGGTAAATCCATGATCAGTGGGAGAACCACGCACTTCTTTATTAATAGGAAGGGTTTGCAGTTTAGCTTCTGACGTTGTTTTCATTTGAGAAACACGATTAAACTTAGTCATGTTTTTAGATACCACAGCAGAGTCAGAAGTATTTGGTATGACAGACTCCCAAGAATGACTTTTATCTTGAATAGAGAGATTACTCTAAAGTCGTTCAATTTTACTGGCATCTTCTTTGAGTTTATGAGGTTCGTGATGAACACCCTACATCATTTTCCTCCCGAAGAACTCGCAGTTGGGAATCACGATCTTTTATCATACCAACCATTATATTGACCTTGTGTTTCAACATGTTGATTTCAACTTCCCCGACTCTAAACAGTTTTAGAATCGCTGCCCTCTCTCAGGCTGCTTTCTTTTCTACTTCAGAATCAGATTCGTCAGTAATAAAAATAGGGTAACACATATCAATACATGTTTGTTTTGTAGGAACAGAATATTCATCTTTATGTGAGATATACAAGTCTTTCTCCTTAAAAGATTTCATCGAAACATAACTTTTGTCTCTGGTGATGCGATTTTCAGAGATAGTACTATTGTCCATAAATTCAGATCGTTATAAACACAGACTTATAATGTCTTAAACGTGTTTGCCTGATCTGAACCAATTGAAAAAGCGGGGGTCTAATAACCACACCCAATATTTCGCTTAGCAATCCGTAAGGACTAACTCCAATATACTTTCAAGAGAATCAACTACACAGTCAGACTCAATCTTAAGAATGGTATACCAAAGAGTTATATCTCAATTTCTCAATTCAATCTGCAATCAAACAAATATGAATTTGCGAGTCTGATTGAATATAAAAAATAACTTGGATGGTATCAAAAACCAATATCCAAGTGTCAATCAATTTACATCAACAACCAAAGGTTGGATTATCTAATTGAAATTACGCATAACCTGTGATATTTCAATTCGACAAAGGCTAAAATCGTAAACTCATAATTATACGAAGCTCTGATTCAGCAATCAGACGTGAGTATCGAGACACCGGTCTCTCATCGAATTCTCAACGGAGAGTACTTTCTCTCAGAGTACATGTAGATATGTAGTCTCACGACTGGACAACGGCATATCTCATGAATACTGAATACTTTCAGTGATTATTTCTATATAGTATCACGAGATGGACGGCTCCTAGACAGCTTGCTCTGCTAGTATAGAGCGATAACGCCTTCAGGAACAAACAACAAGTTTACCCTGACTATATAAAGGATATGACTTACCAACAAACTCATATCGGGATAATTAATGCTCCTAGACAGCTTGCTCTGCTAGTATAGAGCCACAAAGTTAATTATTCCCAATTAAGATTAATTCTGCTGTGACATTCACTACTGAATTCCCAGAATAATCTATTATTGCTCCTATTCCATGGTCGAATCCACGACTGGTCCGATGGAATGGCAATAAACAATTGTTCTGATTCTATGATCGAATCCACAGCTTGATCTCATAGAATAGCAATAACTATATTATCTCATTACTCCGATTTCATTATCGAATCAACAACTGGTCTCATAAATGGTAATAGATAAATCTTAATTACTCTGATTCTATAGTCGAATCTACGATCCCATGGAATGGTAATGCTCACTTTATTATTCTGAATTCGTAGTCGAATCCTCAGCTGATCTTACGAATTAATAATAAGCATAATATTGCTCAGTTTTGTGAATTTTTCTCCACCGAATTCCACAATTAGTAATAAATAATCAACAATCGGGCGTCTGAGCTACCTCTAAGTGAGCCCCGATTCAAATGGTGAAGTTGTATTCAACGACGATACACTAACAGTCACCGCACGAACGAGTATTTCAAAAATACAACGAAACGATGAACCTATACAAAATATAGAAGAAAATAATAAATAATTAAAAATATTGACCAGGGTGCTGGGAGCACGGACACACGACCGACCGACCGTGTCGTGGTCAATCCCACGCCAGTTTTATATTTTTAATGCATTTTTATTATTTTCCATGATTTGATGAAAATTCTCTCATTTTATCAAATCTCCTTTGTCTCGAGGAAACTCCTCGGTTTCATGGTACTTCCATAAATCCATAAAAAATAATATAGAATTAAGGAAAGGAGTGTACGGCGTGACCATTGGCCAACCGGCCATGCCTTGGTCCCAACCGGCCCCACACCCCACGGTTCCTTATTATTTTATTATTATTATTATTATTATTATTATTTCTCTAATTTCATGATAAAACTCCTTGATTTCATGGTATTTTTGCACAAATCATCATATAATAATAAATAAAATAAAATTATGAAAAACTTGTGGGACCGGGTAACTAGCCGGCCGGCCATGCCCTAGCCGGTCCCACACGCCCTTTGTTTTATTATTTTATTATTATTTATCCCATTTTTCCTTGAATTCATCAAATTCCTTGATTTTATGGTATTTCTCTCAAATTAGGAAAAATTCTCTCAAATCATCAAAAATACCTAAAAATATTAAAAAATTATGAAAAACTCGTGGGACCGGCCACTAGCCGGCCGGCCATGCCTCCATGGTCCCACACGCCCGTGTTTTTTTATTATTTTAATATTTTGCTTCCATGAACTCATGAAAACTCCTTCAATTCATGGAAACTCCCTAAATTCATCTAATTTCTCAAAATTCATGAATTTTTCATAAAATCATCAAAATATTATAAAATTAAGGAAAAGGCACCACGGGACCGTGGTCACGACCGGCCGACCATGCCTTGACCACGGCGGTCCCACGCCTCCGCATTCCTTATTTTATAATTATTTTTCATCATCTCATGGTGTTTTCCTCAGTTTCGTCGAAACCCTAATTTTGGCATATTTTCTCGAATGGATGCTCAATTGCACGCCAGAAAATATCAAAATTCTCAGGACTGAGACGCGGACGCCTTAGGGACACGAGCACGCTATCTTGACCGACCAAGATTGGCTCTTTGGCTCACGGACGCCGGTCCCATCAATTTTCACAGTTTTGACCTAATTTGCACAATTGCTCGTATTAGGTCCAAAACTCTTCCAAATACTTTGGATTTTCATGAAGCGATCGTCAGGCGGTCATGTGACAACCCAGGTCTGGTTTTATGACCCCATGGTCGGTCCCTCGCCTCGTCGTAATTAATTAGGTTTTCTCACCTAAGGCTCAGACGAGTATTTTGAATAAATGATTAAGCCAGCATTTAATCATTCTTCCACCAACAAATCGTCAACTCTTCAGGAGTTCTTTGTATTTGCTCACGTGAGCATATGGACATTACATGGTTGATCCACGGTCCCATGTAGTCGCTCCCTCTTTCGTCCCATGGTTAAACTTCTGACGAACCATGAATTGATCAACAATTGATCAAATTAGGGTTTCTGAATCCAAAGATTATCATTCCAGATTCCAACCTTAATAATTTTACGACGACCTCATGGTCATTAATTTTATTAATTATGCTCGGTTCAACGACCAGTATTCTAATTAATATTTTTGGTACCAATAATCCATCAGATGAGCAACACATGCTCAGACGATCAAATATTCAACAATTCATCACATGAGCAACACTTGCTCAGATGATAAATATTTCTTAAACCAAGGAATATTGGTTCAACAATCAATATTCAACGATCCATCGAATGAGCAATACTTGCTCACTTCATCGTAAGAACTATACCTCTATCTCATGACATGTTCAATTCATGAGTTTCTGAACATCATGTTCAACTCAGCAACTACATGGACTCGTCGTCCCATCAAACCACGAATTCATGAATTGACTAACATACCATGAGACGTCAATCGTGTCACTTGGGGGGATATCCTTAGGGTTTTGGTATGGCGGTCTACGGCACGTGTGTTCAAACACACGATGGAATGTGAGAAAGTCGTGCAACCAGTTGAAGGAATTCACGACGTAGTGGGTGTAAAATGGACCAAGTCTCCACACGTTGAGCAACTGGTTTCAAACACGATCTCCACTTCCCCACTCCTTGATTCCATTAACTGTCACACTTCATGGAATCATGGTGTCTAAAATTCCAGCAATATAAATAAGTCTCTGAATCATGATTGAATCATCGGCATCATCAGTATCATCAACCTCACGTCAAACTGACAACACGAGATCATCAATTCATCAATTTCAATCACTCAGAGCTTATCATATTCAGAATTCACACACCCACAATCTTTGATTACCATTGATTCCACACATTTCTCATCTTCCCTCCTACAGATCAACCCATCCTCTCTTGTGGCCGAATTTACTCTGGAACGGTCATTGTCTTGATTTAGGCCGGAGTCCTACAAATTGATCTCTCGAATCTAAAGCACCCCCTTTGCAACGGTGCATCTGTGTGAGGTTTAACATTTCGCTCGGTTCGAGGAGTCTCCTCCGTACGGTCGTCTCCTCAATTCCTTAGAAACCAGCAAATTGTTTTTCCCCATCTACAGATTGGCGACCACAGTGGGAGATCATTCTCTCGGTTGTAATCTCACAATCTCACAAGATGGTTGGTCTTAGGACTAATTCAACTAATTTATATCAGAATATTTCAAACGGAAACATTCCTCATGTTACACCTGGCGTCATGGAAGGCAGAGGGATCCCGACTTTGGCAGAGTTGGCTCAAATCCTAGAGGTCCATACCAGGAACATGGACCTGATGAAGGAGACGATAAACCACATCCTCGACTTTCTCATCAGATTAACATCCGAGTTAGGCGGTATCTCCGCTCCAGAAGCCTCAACACCGGGGACTGAGACGTCATCTGATCCTCAAATAAACAGCTTCACCACATACGAGAAGCCGGTGGAACAAGAGGTCACACATTTGATTGAAAATCTATGTGAACTCCTGCACTTCTCCAGGGATCAGCGCACATACACATTTTCAGCACTCAAACAGATATCATCCAGCGTGCAAATAACGCCACCAACACCCTCAGTTGAAGAAGTCTCCCTAGTTCCTGGGCATTCGATCGACAACATCTCTTTTGGAGAAGAAGATCGCATGACGGATGAAGGACACAACCGAGAATTGTATGTCACTGGTTTCATCAAAGGCACCGAATTTAGAAGAGCTCTCGTCGACACCTGTGCTTCCACCAACATTGTCACTATGAAGACTCTCAGGATGGACAGATTCCCACAAGGTAAAATCGTTCGATATCCCATCCTAATGACAGGATTTGAAGGAAGTCAAAGCCATACATATGGATATGCATACATAAATTTGAGGGTGGGGCCGATTCGATCGAAAGCAAAGTTTCATGTGATCGAGCAAGAACCTGACTACCACATAATACTGGGACGCCCATGGCTCCATGATAATAAGGTGTTTCCTTCAACATACCATCAATGCATAAAGGCTCTGCTCGACAACAAGATCGTTCGCATTCCGGCTTCATCATCTCCTTATGCTCCCGTCTATGATACTGAGTTCATTGAATCTCAAAAAGGCATCCCGGAACCTCCAAGCAGGATTCGCAGTACTCCACTTCCAAGCTGGAAGACTATCGAAAAGGATGATAACGACGATCCGTCATCCTCAGCTGCTAAAATGATCAAGTCACCTACCACACCGACTAAACGCCATAATGATCAAGTCTCAACTCCAGGTTCAAACTTCACGACCGATCGAGATGTATAAGAGAGAGTCATTTATCGCGACGGAAAGATTAGCAATTAATCGGGGAGAACGATGAAAAGTCTCTCCACCACGAAGAATCGTGTCAAAGTGAGCTATCACTTGAAGAAGAAGTCCAGGATGCCCCACGATAACTACGGGACGGCACTGACTCTACCACTGACGATCTTGAAACAATCAAAATTGGGACCGAAGACGATCCAAGGCCAATCCTGATCAGTTCAGTACTATCACCAGAGGAGCGACCGAGCTGATAAAATTGTTGAAAGAATATCAAGATGTCTTCGCCTGGACGTACGAAGAAATACCGGGTCTGATTGACAAACTCGTCACCCATCACCTGCACATCGTCCCTGGTTCCAAAGATGTCAAACAACTGTCCAGACAATTTAGACACGAATTCGAGGAGCAAATCAAGGTCGAAATCCAGAAACTGTTAGCAGCAGGGTTCATCAAGCCTATTCTTCATCCAACGTGGCTAGCAAATGTGGTACTTGTTAAGAAGAAAAATGGTCAAATCAGATGTTGTGTCGACTTCAGGAACTTGAATAAATGTTGTCCAACGGATGATTTTCCTCTACCCAACATTGACATGCTCGTCGATGCAACCAGTGGTCACGGTATGTTCTCATTCATGGATGGCTATAGTGGGTACAACCAGATCAAGATGTATGAACATGACGCCAACAAGACTGCGTTCCGTACTCCCATTGGGAATTTTCACTACACTGTGATTCCTTTTGGATTAAAGAATGCTGGTGCCACCTATCAACGAGCCATGACTGCCATATTCCACGACATGATGCACAAGCAAGTAGAAGACTATGTTGATGATGTGGTGGTAAAATCGAAGACTCGAGCATCTCATCTCGAAGTTCTAAGACAGGTGTTTGAAAGATGCAGAGAATACAAATTAAAAATGAATCCTTTAAAGTGCGCATTCGGAGTTTCTTCCGGAAAATTCTTAGGATTCCTGGTCACGACTGAAGGGATCAAAGTCGACCTGGACAAGGCAAAAGCTATTACCACCATGCCTCCTCCACGAACCGTGAAGGAACTACAGAGCTTTATGGGCAAGGTAAATTATATTCGACGCTTCATTCCTGGATTAGCTCAACTCATTGCTTCGTTCACACCTCTGCTGAAAAAAGGAGCAAGCTTCACCTGGACAGCTGTTCAACAAGAAGCTTTCCATAAAATACAACATATATTATTGTCACCGGCCGTCATGAGGTCTCCAATATAGGTACGACCTCTGATTCTTTACACAGCCTCCCGTGACGTCGCCATCGGCGCACTCCTCGCTCAGGAAGACGACGAAGGCATCGAACGGCCGATTTACTACTTCAGCCGCACAATGAGAGACGCTCAACTCCGATATCCAAAGGCCGAAAGGGCATGTCTGGCATTGGTACATGCAATCCAGAAGTTCATACATTACTTACTATCTAACAGGGTCGTACTCATCTCCAAAGTTGATCCCATAAAGTTCTTGCTATCAAAGCCAGCCTTGATAGGGAGACCAGCGAAGTGGCTACTCCAGATGTCAGAATTTGACATAGCTTTCACGCCACCTAAAGCCATCAAAGGTCAAGCGGTCGCATACTTGCTCGCTTCTTTTCCAGGGGAAGACACAACAACACTACATGAAGAAGTGCCCGGCGAATTCCCAGACATCTTGGTCATCAAGGAAGAAACATGGCTTCTATACTTTGATGGATCTTCCACCCCTAGTAGTGACACCGGAGGAGCGGGAATAGTGTTGGTGTCTCCATCTGGTGAAGTTTTCTCACATTCGTTCAAGTTGGATTTCCACTACACCAACAACTCAGCAGAATATGAAGCCTTCCTATTAGGATTATCTTTGTCCAAGCAAGCAGGAGCAACACACCTCGAGATAAGGGGAGATTCAAAATTATTGGTCAACCAGATGAATGGAACATATTCTCTCAAAGAAATCACACTTGGTTCATTCAGAACCGAAACTCAGCGACTGTTGACCTATTTTGCTGACGCAACGATCGTCCATACTGGATGGACTAACAATAGGCATGCTGATTTCCTAGCAACTCTCTCCTCCAAGCTGCAATTCGAAGGAGCATAGAAAACGATCACTGTACAGAGGCGTATAGTATCTTCGACTTGGCTCACTCAGGTCGAAGACATTCCAGCGAACGATTGGCGAGCACCCATCATTCATGAATTGAGCAGCTCTATTTCAGAAGGCCAAGTCAACCTAAAGGAAATGAAGAACTACTTCTTGCTTCATGGAGGGATATACTATCGAAACCCTGATGGATCTCTATCACGATGTCTTGGGAGTGACGAACAGCTCAAGCGCATACATGAGGAAGTCTGTGGGAAAACGTTAGTGGTAACACTTTACAGAAAGCTTCAAAGAATGGGGTACTACTGGCCATCCATGGAGACTCAGTCAAGGGATTTACAAGGATCTTGTCCTGATTTCCAAACACCTCCTCATCACTTGGATGTTTTGACGGTACACCACATTGGGGACTAGTGGGAGCCTTACATCAAATACCTTAGGGACAACGAACTACCAACGGAATAGAAGAAAGCAGTCAAACGCATTCAGAAAGTTAAGAGATTCGTCTATCTCGATGGGATCTTATACCGCAAAATCTTTGGTGGAAATTTACTGAGGTGCTTAGCCGAACATGAAATCCCTACAATCTTGAAGGAAGTACATGATGGAGAACATCAAAGAAAGAGGAAACTATTCCTTCAAATTCATGAGAAGTATTATTGGACGACCATGGAAGATGATGCAGCCGCACACGTTCAGAGGTGTCACCAATGCCAAACCCATGGTAATCTCATCCACACTCCTTGTCTCCCATTGACTTCTGTGAATAGTTCGTGGCCTTTCTACAACTGGGGACTAGATATCATTGGGAAGATCAATCCAGCATCTTCAAAACAACATGAATACATCATCACTGCGACAGAGTACTTCTCCAAGTGGGTCGAAGCTATTCCTCTTCGAAGTACTACTGGAGTTACGATTGCCGTCTTCATCAAAGAGCACATACTATGCAGATTCGGAGTTCCTAAGCATATCATCACATATAACGAAACTCCTTTTGCCAATCAAGATGTTGAGAAGCTTCTCAATAAATATGGGATCAAAAAATCTTCTCCACGCCTTACTATCCACAAGGAAATGGTCAAGCAAAAAGTACCAACAAAACTTTGATCAGGATTGTCAGTCGGACGATTCATGACAATCCTCGATCATGGCGTGAGAAATTACCCATGGCTCTATGGGCTTACAGAACTGCACCAAGGACCTCAATCGGTACTTCGCCATATTCCCTTGTCTATGGAGCCGACGCCATACTTCCAGCAGAAATCAAAGTTCCCTCAGCCAGGATTGTAGCATCCAGTGGTATACAATGGGATGAGGCTGAAATCTCCAGATCAAGAATCGTTGAGCTAGATATGCTTGAATCAAGGAGAACCAGGGTGGAAAAATATGTGGAAGCTTACAAACAGAGGATCTCCAGAGCCTACAACAAAATGGTAAGACCTCGAACATTTCAAGTAAGAGGTTTGGTATTAAAGACGGCAAAGCACATTCAACAATACATGTCTGCTCCTAAGTTCTCTCCTAAATGGGAAGGGTCGTATGTTGTTATCAAAGCAGTGTCTAGGGGATACTACAAAATTTTAGCAATCAACTGAGGAAAGGAAGGAAACATCATTAATGGCAAATGGCTCAAACCTTATTATGCCTGATCCATGAAATACACTACCTCTTCATCATTTCAAGCATTTTCAAAATGTAATTTCATTCCTCCAAAGAGCATGCGAATGCTCCTTTTTTCATTAAACATTCCATAAATGAGAAAAATTCGTTCACACCATGATCAATTGTTTCACCTAACTAGAAATTCAAATTTATCCAAAACACAACAACCAAAAATGCTCACTCAGAGCAAACCATCCAGCAACGGATAGTCCCTGTATGAAGCCTCGTCAAGCTTCTTCTGAAAAATCTTGATCTTTGCCTTCAAGTCTTCCACCGCTTTCTCAACCCTTGCTGACTCCAGAGCCAGTATCCTCTCCTCATCCAGTAAAGCTGCATTCATGAAAATTGCATCAGCGCCTCTGCCGCCTTATGAACCTTGATTATCTCAAGACGAAGACGGAGCCAGCTTACATTGAATCGCATTATCTCACAATTCGAGATCATTTCATACCATTGGTGCAGTTCATGGTTTTTGACGTCTCTCAAGTGCATCTGATTCATTTCCTCGACGATCGGCAATAGCCCCGCTACCGTGGTTAAAAGGGTTGGAAGAAAACCTTTCCACACTTCTGTGGTAGCAATGTGACCATACTTCTTCCAGATATTTGTGTACAGAAACGCATAACATTTTGGAATCACGAATCTGCCGACCATTTCATTGTCTGGGAAGGTATTAATCAATGGGGCTTCGAATAAAAGTCCAGCAGTTTGGTATTCACGAGCATGGAAACTGTCTCCAGTCTCCACGGATCCTGCAGAATCTTCACATGTTTGGTTACTGCTTTCCTCAACCTCAACCACGGTCACGGAATTTCCGCTCTTTCTTCGTCTAGCATCGACGACGACATGGACATCCTCCTTCGGTGAAACGAAGGAGTGTTAATCCTGGGACTCAGTACAATCTCAAGAGTCATAGGTTTACTTACAGACGATCCAGCTTCAGCACGAGCCGATCCATACCGGGAAGGAGCTCTAACAGTCCGCTTAGGCCTTGCATTATGAGGAGTAGCATTCTTCTTACAATCCTACGACAAATCATTCTCTTGTGATCAACAATCTCGATTGAACAGAGACAAGAAAGGAGAAGAATAAGAAGTGTACAACTTACTGAGATAGACGTTGCTATTTCACGCTACGACTGAAGATCATCTTGAGAACATGACGGCAAGAGGGTAGGATCAAAACTTCTATGCACGATGAAACTGACTCAGGAATGGAAGAAATATTTGCGTGGATCATAGATTTGGAGTCTTGAAGATATATATATATATATCAGGCGATAGTCATATAGTCAACTCAGTTACGAGTTTCACTGAAACCCTAGGCTTCAAAGATCGATACCGAAGATGCTGAGGAAAATAACACACTGGGGACTGAACATCACGGGTCAAAGGATAAGCCACGCGGCCTTGTACACGTCATGAATTCTCAGCCGTGTGTTATGTTACTTCTCATGAAAATCGACAAATCATGATGAATTTGGAAATATGGACATTGGTACATGTCATGGATTAGAAGAAATCGACGTTAACAAAATGTTCATCATCCAGGAGAAAAGTCTAATTGAAGTAAAGTCGTTTAAACAGTCAAAAGAAAGATATCCACTATGAAGACTAAAAAGGGAATGCTCTAACATCTAAAGAAGATGGAAGTAAAACTACTCGTTTGACTCATCCGAATTGTCAGCTTCATCGTCACTGGCCTTCTCAGAATCATCTTCTTCAGAGTCACTGTCAGGATCATTGGTGAAGTCCGGTGGACGGAAGATAACATCAGCATCTGAGTCCGAGTTATCTTCTGCTGCAGCTTCATCTTCAATTTTCTTCATCATCCTCTGATGCTCTCTTTTATATCGATCAGGCTTAATGTAACGCTCGGATGGTTCCCATGTGATCTATCCTTCAGAAGCATCAGCATCAGAATCATAAGGCACCCCATCCAAGAATTGACGCTTCTCCTCAACCATCTGTCTCTTACGCTGGGTGCGATCTTTTTCACGTTGACGGGCATCCTCCTTTTTGTCTTCAACTCTTTTCTTTTCGAGTTCAGCAAAAGAGACTCTTCGCTCACCCAAGGGAACATTAGGCTTCGGACCTTCCTGGGTAACCCTAGCCTTTGATTTCTCTACAGGAGCGTCGGAATCCTCATCAGAAGATCCAGAGGAAGAGGAGGAATACCAGTAATTGTAATTGTTGTTATTGTTGGTCGACATTTTCTGGAACCGGAAGATCAAAGATTACTACTATGTAAACAAACCAACATCAACAAAAATGGTAACTCTTAACTCTTACCTTTTATACTTCCACTAACAATAGTGATAGTAATGCTAGAGTTAACACCTCAAAATCGTTCGTCTCTTCGAAAACTGCAAAAAACGAACGAAACTTTATTTAGTTTCCAAAACTAATTTTTCATGAAATCACGGACACAATTTTCATAATGTGAACATTCACACAACTGACCTATGAAGTTCATAACAATACAATATTCTATCATAAATATATTGTCTATCTTTGAAGCATCCTCAAAACCCACGTGTTGATTTTTCGAAAAAACAACAATTAATGCAACTTGCATACATAAATTCTCAAGGATTTTATCTAACGAAAACAAACTCATGCAAATAAAATATATCATCATATTTTGCACAATATATGTCACGGCTGCATATATATATATATATATATATATATATATATAAACTATTTTTCCTTCGTATCGTCATTATTTGTCTTTAAAACGAAGGTTTATTTCAAAAAATATTGTTAAAGCTCACATCTCATACATATGATAAAGTTTTGTATTTACATGAAAGATCATAAACTAAGTTTTATCACTGGACCTAGGTTCATATAAAGAAAAAATCTCTCCTAAATCAGGGATCATAGTTAGTTTTCAAAACTAACGATTGAACGAACATACGTTTTCAAAAAACGAGGGTTTTTCATAAGACTCACACTAATATACACACATGTATATAACTTCATCATGATCAAAGCATGAAAAACTCATGAGGATCATAAACATCAGCCAAAAAAAAACCTAACGTGCGGCGACCGGAATTTGGCCGGACGACGGTCGGACGACGCCGACGATCGGTGGCGGCTGGCGGCTCCGGCGGAAAAACCCTTCTTCCCTGGCGTGAAGGTGATGAAGGTTCTGGTCGTGTGTGAGGAAAATAATAAAAAAAAGGATTAATCCCTTTTATATCAATTTTATTTCCAAAACCTAATTTTCTAAGGATTTCCTTATTGGGCTCGACCCGTGAATCCTAACCGACCACGGACTCGTCGTCCAAACCAGCGGTTCAACACCAATTTATGCTCATCAAACGACGCTCCAATCATGACATTGAAGCCTTCATCAAGTCGTGGTTTGCTCATGCTCTCTAAATCCGGTAACGTCTCAACTTACGACTAAGTTCAATTACTGGTATTATTATTTATGGCCGTAAAATCACCATTTAATGCTGACTGAGGAACACAGCTTTCCTCAGTAAGCAGGGGACTTAATGTAGATGGTGGATTTTTGACAAAAGATAAAATCGTAAACTCATAATTATACGAAGCTCTGATTCAGCAAGCAGACGTGAGTATCGAGACATGGGTCTCTCATCGAATTCTCAACGGAGAGTACTTTATCTCAGAGTACATGTAGATATGTAGTCTCACGACTGTACAACGGCATATCTCATGAATACTGAATACTTTCAGTGATTCTTTCTATATAGTATCACGAGATGGACGGCTCCTAGACAGCTTGCTCTGCTAGTATAGAGCGATAACGTTTTCAGGAACAAACAACAAGTTTACCCTGACTATATAAAGGATATGACTTACCGACAAGCTCATATCGGGATAATTAATGCTCCTAGACAGCTTGCTCTGCTAGTATAGAGCCACAAAGTTAATTATTCCCAATTAAGATTAATTCTGCCGTGACATTCACTACTGAATTCCCAGAATAATCTATTATTGCTCCTATTCCATGGTTGAATCCACGACTGGTCCCATGGAATGGCAATAAACAATTTTTCTGATTCTATGATCGAATCCACAGCTTGATCTCATAGAATAGCAATAACTATATTATCTCATTACTCCGATTTCATGATCGAATCCACAACTGGTCTCATAAATGGTAATAGATAAATCTTAATTACTCCGATTCTAATGGAATCTACGATCCCATGGAATGGTAATGCTTACTTTATTACTCTGAATTCGTAGTCGAATCCTCAGCTGATCTTACGAATTAATAATAAACATCTTATTGCTCAGTTTTGTGAATTAATCTCCACCGAATTCCACAATTAGTAATAAATAATCAACAATCGGGCGTCTGAGCTACCTCTAAGTGAACCCCGATTCAAATAGTGAAGGTGTATTCAACGACGATACACTAACAGTCACCGCACGAACGAGTATTTCAAAAATACAACGAAACGATGAACCTATACAAAATAGAGAAGAAAATAATAAATAATTAAAAATATTGACAGGGTGCTGGGAGCACGGAAACACGACCGACCGACCGTGTCGTGGTCGATCCCATGTCAGTGTTATATTTTTAATGCATTTTTATTATTTTCCATGATTTGATGAAAATTCTCTCATTTTATCAAATCTCCTTCGTCTCGAGGAAACTCCTCGGTTTCATGGTACTTCCATAAATCCATAAAAAATAATATATAATTAAGGAAAGGAGTGTGGGGCGTGACCATTGGCCAACCGGCCATGCCTTGGTCCCAACCGGCCCCACACCCCACGGTTCCTTATTATTTTATTATTATTATTTCTCTAATTTCATGAAAAAACTCTTTGATTTCATGGTATTTTTGCACAAATCATCATATAATAATAAATAAAATAAAATTATGAAAAACTTGTGGCACCGGGCCACTAGCCGGTCCCACATGCCATTTGCTTTATTATTTTATTATTATTTATCCTATTTTTCCTTGAATTCATCAAATTCCTTGATTTTATTGTATTTCTCTCAAATTAGGAAAAATTCCCTCAAATCATCAAAAATACCTAAAAATATTAAAAAATTATGAAAAACTCGTGGGACCGGCCACTAGCTGGCCGGCCATGCCTCCATGGTCCCACATGCCCGTGTTTTTTTATTATTTTAATATTTTGCTTCCATGAACTCATGAAAACTCCTTCAATTCATGGAAACTCCCTAAATTCATCAAATTTCTCAAAATTCATGAATTTTTCATAAAATCATCAAAATATTATAAAATTAAGAAAAAGGCACCACGGGACCATGGTCACGACCGGCCGACCATGCCTTGACCACGGCGGTCCCACGCCTCTTCATTCATTATTTTATAATTATTTTTCATCATCTCATGGTGTTTTCCTCAGTTTCGTCGAAACCCTAATTTTGGCATATTTTCTCGAATGAATGCTCAATTGCACGCCAGAAAATATCAAAATTCTCAGGACTGAGACGTGAATGCCTTAGGTACACGAGCACGCTATCTTGACCGACCAAGATTGTCTCTTTGGCTCACGGACGCCGGTCCCATCAATTTTCACAGTTTTGACCTAATTTGCACAATTGCTCGTATTAGGTCCAAAACTCTTCCTAACACTTTGGATTTTCATGAAGCGATCGTCAGGCGATCACGTGACAACCCAGGGCCGGTTTCATGACCCCATGGTGGGTCCCTCGCCTCGTCGTAATTAATTAGGTTTTCTCACCTAAGGCTCAGACGAGTATTTTGAATAAATGATTAAGCCAGCATTTAATCATTCTTCCACCAACAAATCGTCAACTCTTCAGGAGTTATTTGTATTTGCTCACGTGAGCATATGGACACTACATGGTTGATCCACGTTCCCATGTAGTCGCTCCCTCCTTCGTCCCATGGTTAAACTTCTGACGAACCATGAATTGATCATCAATTGATCAAATTAGGGTTTCTGAATCCAAGGATCATCATTCCATATTCCAACCTTAATAATTTTACGACGACCTCATGGTCATTAATTTTATTAATTATGCTCGGTTCAACGACCAGTATTCTAATTAGTATTTTTGGTACCAATAATCCATCAGATGAGCAACACATGCTCAGACGATCAAATATTCAACAATTCATCACATGCGCAACACTTGCTCATATGATAAATATTTGCCCAAACCAAGGAATATTGGTTCAACAATAAATATTCAACGATCCATCGAATGAGAAATACTTGCTCACTTCATCGTAAGAACTATACCTCTGTCTCATGACATGTTCAATTCATGAGTTTCAGAACATCATGTTCAACTCAGCAACTACATGGACTCATCGTCCCATCAAACCACGAAGTCATGAATTGACTAACATACCATGAGACGTCAATCGTGTCACTTGGGGGGATATCACTTAGGGTTTTGGTCTGGCGGTCTACGACATGTGTGTTCAAACACACGATGTAATGTGAGCAAGTCGTGCAATCAGTTGAAGGAATTCACGAGGTAGTGGGTGGAAAATCGACCAAGTCTCCACACGTTGAGCAACTGGTTTCAAACACGATCTCCACTTCCCCACTCCTTGATTCCATCAACTGTCACACTTCATGGAATCATGGTGTCTAAAATTCCAGCAATATAAATAAGTCTCGGAATCATGATTGAGGGAGGGGCATCAACAGTGTCATCAATCTCACGTCTCATCGACAACACGAGATCATCAACTCATCAATTGAGCAACTACTCTCAATTGAGCAATTTTAATCATTCAGAGCTTATCATATTCATAATTCACACACTCACAATCTTTGATTACCATTGATTCCACACATTTCTCAGCTTCCCTCCTACAGATCAACCCATCCTCTCTTGTGACCGAATTTAATCTGGAACGGTCATTGTCTTGATTTAGGCCGGAGTACTACAGATTGATCTCTCGAATCTAAGGCACCCCCTTTGCAGCGGTGCATATGTGTGAGGTTTAACATTTCGCTCGGTTCGAGGAGTCTCCTCCGTACCGTCGTCTCCTCAATTCCTTAGAAACCAGCAAATCGTTTTTTCCCATCTACATGGCTACATCTTTGGATTTGTCTAAGTTACCAATCCCTACCATAAAAGAGGGGAAACCAGCAGTTGTTATACCTGATTCTTTCTATGATGAAGGTTGTGAGTTATGGAAATTCAGTCTAATAGGTCGCTTAGATCTAAAGGGTGTTAAATTTCAAGATGTGAAAAATAACTTCCAACAACAATGGAAGTTAGGCCAAGATCGTGTACAGTTCGTTCCCATGGATAGGGGATTCTTTATCATTAAGTTGCAATCTCAGGAAGACAAGGACATGATTATTAATGTGGAAGCATGGTTTTTTAAACAACAAAATCTTAATCTCATGGAATAGTTTCCAGTTTTTGATGCATACAAACATAAAACTTCTCATGCTACTGTATGGGTTAAGTTTTCTGGCTTGCATGTGGAATACTGGATTGAAAAAACGCTGCTGGCTATAGGTAAAACCCTTGGAATACCTATTGTGGTTTATAAACGTACTCTTTCTCATGAGTACGGATATTTCTCTTTAGTCCTTATTGATATAAACTTTGCCGAACTCAACACAAATGCAGTTCATGTAACAGTCGGGGGTTTGGATTTCTGGCAGAATTTTGAGATACATAATAAGCCTAAGTTTTGTTCTAAGTGTAAGTTTATTGGTCATTCTGATTCAGAATGTCGTAAGAAATCAAAGAACACTGTTAACAATTCACAAATTCAGAATGCTTCTCAAGGTCAGGTGAACGGCACTAAGAAGTCAACTGAAGATGTGCGTCGACATCATGGGGGTGTGGTTGACAATACGTCCCATACATCTCATGCGGTTCAGTATCGGCTGAACAATGAAGAGTTATCTAATGTTGTATAAGAAAATGGGAATATTGATGGGGGCAGTAATGTTCCTAATGGTAACTCTCTGTATGGAAGGAAGCTGGGCGTAGGAAAAAGAAAGGAAAGAAAGCTCCAGTCATTCCTTTTGTTCCTGAAATTTCTGTGGAGAAAGTTGATGTTGTGCATGGTCATCATGGGGGTGCGTTTTCTCAGCTTAGTGCTTGTAGTTGCAGGAAATCCTACAATACACCCCTCGTATGATTTTATCATTGATCAGCCTATTTTTAGGTTTAAACTCTTAA
The DNA here is from genome assembly GCF_003573695.1 of Papaver somniferum. Taxonomy (NCBI): domain Eukaryota; kingdom Viridiplantae; phylum Streptophyta; class Magnoliopsida; order Ranunculales; family Papaveraceae; genus Papaver; species Papaver somniferum. The sequence continues at coordinate 4,098,014 of NW_020645971.1, read as the reverse complement.
TTTTATTGATTAATTTCTGAATATTCTTACAAGGAAAATAAAGAAATCAAGAATGATCTCTGCTCTCAACTTTCTCTCTCCTACTTACTTGTCTCTCACTCAAAAAATATCTCTCCCTCCTTTACAACTCGAATGACTATTTATAAGGAAATACATAGTGGATGACAGCTAATCTGTCCTTTATTTTCGGATATAGTTTGCGACATTTTCGCAACCTTACAAATGTTAACTTCGCAAGCTCTCTAATTTTCGCAAGACTATCACATCTTTCTCATGATATTTGCTGACGTTGTTTTCTGAAACTGTTCTGCGATGCTATTGTGCAATTCCATTGATAATTTCGCTGAGACATAATCGTTGCGAGAATCTGATCCTACATCTTGCCTCTTCTCAAATCTTCTCTGCAAAGTAGAGAATGATGTGAGAAATGTCGCAACTGCTTATGTTTTCATATTCCACATTTATCACACGTACTCTCTCTCTTCCACTTATTTCTTGACACGTCTTCTGTAACCGCTGCTTTTCAACCGCTCACGTCTCTTCATCTTAATGGTGTTTATTTCTTCGAGAAGTAAATTTTATTTATATATTCTTCTTCCTCCTTCTTTCCATTTTTATTTTTACTTTCTCTTCTATTTTTATTCTCTCATCTCTGCAACTCTGTCATTCTTCTGCAAATTCTGCTGCTGCAATTTTTTCTTCCTTCAATTCTTTTACTTTCCATACATTCCCATACCCTTTATTCAGTCATGGCTCCAAGTGTTCACAGATATGAGAAGAATCTGCAAGATGTTCAAAAAGATCTTGCTAATAAAGGTCTTACACTCTCCCCCATTCCTGATGTGAATTCCAAATCAATTCTTTCTGTCAAGCTTTTCTCCAATCAAAATTGTGATGATCAATCAATCATAATTTTGCTAGGTCAAATTCTCGCAGGTCTCCCTCTTCCTCTTTATAACCCAGACATTCCTTTATTTTAGGAAATTCTCGCTCATCCGGGATTTTCGCGAGCCATTTTCCAACTAAGTGGGGATTGGATCCGTCAAATGCCAGAGTTCGCTAATCGTGGTGCTGGTAGAGGATCTCTTTATTCCAGTGAACTTAGGGATCCAAAATTCGCAGACTTAGAAATAGTTGCTGAGAAGTATACAGTGGCGAATTTCTTTGAAAATTACGAACTTATCTCCATGAAGAAAGAGTACGCTGGGGTATTCGATTAAGAAGAAAAGATAACATTGATGAATCCAAAATTCTTATGCAAGATATTGACTGGCATTCTAGTAAAAAAACAACTCCTCGCCAATCTAAAGATGACAAATGGTGCGTGTTTCCTTTAATGCTAAAGGGTCCTTACATTGCTGGATCAAACGTTCTTCCTGCGAATCTCGCTGCATATCAACCTTGGGTTTTCTCCTGGACCGAAAAGGATAAAGAGGTACACTTCTCCCCTTTAACTCATTTTATACTTCTTTATTGATTTTTACTATTATGTTCGCTAACTCTTGCGATATTCCGCAGATCCAAAAACTAAAAGATAGTTATAACAGAACTGGGAAATCCAGTACTCTGTTAGATCTTCACTCATATACAGATGAGGTAAGAAATTTTCTCTTATGACTTTAAATAGTACTGTTATTCCCATGCTCCCATTTCTTACTTCTATCTGTGTGCAAAGATTATTGCTGAAGTAGAAGAATCTGCGAAGATTGGCGATAAAGGTAAAGGTGCTCTTCGCAGAGAAAAATCAACCGGTCCTCCTCCAAAGAAAAGAAAAGTTCGTTCTTCTTCTCCTTCAAATGTTCTTCCTAACGAAAATTCTGAAAGTGACAAGGATGATGAGGATAATGATGATCTCGCTGGAACTGAAGATTCTCCACCCGAATCTTCAATGGCTAAGCTTTCTGGCCTCTTTTCTGATTCTCTATAAGGAATGGGAGATAGCCAGTTCGCAAACACCTGTAAAGCTCTCGCTACTTTTTGTGATGTTCCTTTACTAGATGGTGATAGCTCTCTTCGCGGAGTTTCTAGATCAGTGACTCCCGACTTCTTGCATTCTCTCAATAGTTTGGTATACTTTCATCTTTTTACTTCTTCATTGTTATAACTCAAAATCTCTTTCTATATTATTTTTTTTTTTATTTATTTTCGCAGGTTGGAAAAGCTTCTTTTGCGGTTGCCTCAGATCTAGAGAGAAGACGCGAAATTCTTGAAAAGAAGAATTTTCAATTTCGTAAAAGAAATGAAGAATTAGAATTTAAAGTTAAAGGTCTTCGCGAGAAGAATAGACAATTAGAAATTGATTCTTTCTCTTATAAGAACAAAATTTATAGTCTTCAACAAGCTAATAATCAGCTTTGCGGTATATTACTTTTATCTTTTCTCTTTATTCATTCATCTTGTTGTTTTATCTTATTTAAATGATCCTTTTTGCAGACATTTATGGTCTTTCGGATGAAGCTACCCTTCTTCGTTCATTTCCTAATGCCTTGGATAATGATAACCTTCTTGAACGTCTTAACAATTCCTTAAATAGCTTTTCTAATGATAGAATTTCATCTCTTTCTCTAATTGAACTTAGATCATAATTTCGCCTCTTAGAAATTGATCATAGATCCAGTTTAGGCTTAGCTACTAGATTTAAACGTCTCCTTATTGATTCCAAAGAGAAAACCAATGAGTTGAGAACCAAGATTAGCGGTCTCATAGATGATAAAGATCGTATCTCTGACCAAGGTTCCAAGGCTCTGGCGAAATTCCAAGAGGCTCTCCTTGAAGTTCAACTTGAGCGAGAT